>NC_087513.1:174143745-174308038 GCF_963921805.1 Phalacrocorax carbo
GAGAGTGTTAGAGTAGTCCAAAATAAAGGCAGAGACTGAGTCTAAGAAGCAAGTAGCATGGACAGCCTTAATTCCTGACCATGTACGGCTGTGTATATGGCCAAAGGGACCATGAGCGTGGCTGCAAATGTAGCTTGATGGTTAGAACATTAGGAAGAAAAGGACTCAAGTCCAGTCCCTGGTGTACTGAATATTTTGATGTAGATTAACTGGAGCAGTGGTTTGAACATAGGACTCCACATGCTTTGGAGAGTGCCCAAGTAAGAAACCAGTAGAGTCATGTTCATTCTTACATTGCTTTGCTCTTGGCAGAGGAATTTATCAGGGAAACAGGTTTAACAGAAGGTTAAACCCAGGTTTAACCTGGATTTTCTTCAGAGGTAGAAGGGGAAATGATTAAAATACATTCCTGAATCAGCTAGTTGTGACTGGATTTCCTCAGATAGCAGAGGGAAAAGAAACTTCTCCTACATCTCAAGGTAGTTTTGTAGATAACTGGAAAATTTCATCACTGTCACCACTGTCCACCTGTGACAAAAAATGAATTGTGACCGGTAGGTCGAGGGAGGTGATTCTGCCCCTCTACTCCACTCTAGTGAGACCCCACCTGGAGTGCTGCGTCCAGCTCTGGAGCCCTCAGCACAGGAGAGACATGGGCCTGTTACAGTGGGTACAGAGGGCCACAAAAATGATCACATGGCTGGGACAACACTCCTATGAAGAACAGCTGAGAGAGTTGGGGTGGTGCAGCCTGGAGAGGAGAAGGCTGCAGGGAGACCTTGTTGTGGCCTTTCAATACTTAAAGAGAGCTTACAAGGAAGGTGGAGAGAGACTTTTTGCTAAGAGCTGTAATGACTGGACAAGTGATAATGGTTTTAAACCAGAAGAGGGTTAGATTGCATATAGGAAGAAATTTTTTATGATGGGGGTGGTGAGATGCTGGAACAGGTTGCCCAGAGAAGCTGTGGATGCCCTATCACTAGAAGTGCTTAAGGTGAGGTTGGATGGGGCTTTGAACAACCTGATCTAGTGAAAGCTGCCCCTGGCCTTGCTGGGGGTTTGAACTAGATGATTTTTAAAGGTCCCTTCCAACCCAAACCCCTCTGTGATTCTATGAATGTATATTTAATAATTTAAAGGAAGATCATGGGTACCTCTCTGGTAGAGAGTGATCAGTACTCCCAGGAGTATTTATTCAAAGTCCAGGAAAACTTCAGTTGTTGTCCTGTCCTAAGGGTGGCACTGCTGTTCTCAGAAAGGGTGGTTTTAAGCTACAAACTTTTCATACCATTTTAGATCCCTTCTCAATTAAAAAAATTTTCAGTCTAGGCACATAAATTAACTATGTTATGGGCAGACTACCTAACACAAGGTGCTAATTGCACTTAGGTGGAAGATGACTATGTTAAGTTTCATATGAATTTTGAGTATGGTGTCATTGTAATACCCAAGTTCCTCTGAGGACTTAAGAAACCTTACTTTTTGTAGCTAAATAAGTAATAAAAAGCCATAAACAGATCCCAGAATCCAAGCTGGTCTTTCAATGAGTTTACATACTTCCCACTTTAGAGCTAAGATATTTCTAATAAAACTATCTGAATTGAAGGGCTTACAGGAGAAAAAAAAATATGTCTTATAATTGCTAAACTACTTACCTACACAAAGCTAATTAAAACTCTTTAACAGATCTTAATTGGGACCTAAATTGCACTTCACCGGGACTTAAGTGGTATACAGGTTGGTTCAAGACCTCTACCTGAAAGTGAATGTCATCATGTGGAGCAGATTTTTATCACACTTGCAGCATGATAAAACTCCTTGGAAACCAAAAAGAATCAGGTTGTGTTGTATACAATTATGCTGACTTTTGCTAATTAAATTCCTAATCAATAATCTTCATCACTGAATCCTGAGTGTAAGACAGGATTCTTAAAAGTTCCTTCAGTCAAATGTATGTAAAACAAAGCAAATTGCTAATAGATGTAGAATAAGATTAAAACAGTATTCTGGACAAAAGAGAATTAAGGTTTTTCTTTGACGTTAATTTAAGGAGCAATATCTCTTGATAACAGTTTGACCATACTCAAGGAATGTGATGTATCTATATCTTTGTTTCTAGGAATTATGATGTCATTTAGGATCAAAGAAAATAGAAATCTTTTTTGAAGTTACTGTTGTGAAATATCAATTCTGGCTTCTAATGATATTCAAGTACATAGTGAGATCTACTACTCTAATAACCCACATATAATATCCTTCCTAAGAACTACGTGACAAAAGGCATTTGTAATTATATTTACTTCTGAAAGATTATGGTTTATAGTTAAACCAAGAGAGGCATCCTGTCATTTTCAGAACCCGTTAAATGTGACAGAATCTATTTTTCTGCCAACTTGTGAAGACCAGGCAGAGAGCAAATTTGCTGTGGTCAGCTAAGTGTAACCACTGAGCAGGAAAGTGAATTTAATAATGCATTATTGTTCTTCACTGAAGGTGAACTGTTACAGTGCCTTTGTTATAGCAGACTTTGCCTCTGCTTAGGTTTCCAGATGCCGTGCAGATTACCTGATTAAAATCTCTAATGCATGATAAAATGTTCCATGTACGCTTTTATATTAACATAAATGCATCAGTTTTTGAGGACTGTGACACTAAAGCTAATTGGAAATATTTACTACTCCATTATATGGTGCATATTACAAATAAGGATTTATTATATGTAGAGTAAATGATAAGCAGCTGAGAATTCACAAGACTTATAACCACACTGCGGTGTTGGGGGGGTTAATATAATGAGAGCAAATCTCAAGAGGTTTATGATGGCACCTCAAACTCCTGAGTTGGATGTTGGTCTTCTGCTTTCGTTTGTATTTCACACAGTAATTCAACCAAAAGAGAAAATATGCCTCCTGGCCAAATGCTGTTCTTTTCTTGGCTATCTCCTGTCATCATTTCAGCACTTTCAGCTCTTTACATTTTCTAGCTTCCCCCTGCTTTTCTTTAAATTTTGTCCTTTTTTTGGTTATCCTATCAATTTTCAATTAAAATATAAAGCATGATAATTCGCTTGTCACCAACAAGCTGAATTCTTTTCCTAAGTGAATAGAAGTAAAATCAGCATGGGTTCATACTATTTAAAATTAATATCTATCTGTCCAAAAGACATCTTGTAATCATTAAATGCTACAAAAATATTTTGGTGAAAGAAGCACACATTATATGTACAGACCTGGGTTCAGCTCTCCAATCTGTCACTGTCACTGTCACCCCTCTGTCGGTGTTTTTGTGACCTGTTCAAGTCACGTCTACATCTGTAGCATCCGCCTCTGTACCGGTGAGAGATTTACTTAATCATATTCTTAAAATCTGTGAGCTTCACATGGAAGGCATTAAGAATAATATATAGTTCTAGATGAATACAAATGCACAGTATAACAGGCACCATGTTCAGCAGTGGCTATATATTGGTATACAGGTTTTAGCAGAACGATACAAGAGAGATGCCCAGAGCCCACACCTGTTGTGCAGTTAACTCAGGTGAAGCTGTAATGATTAATGCAAGCAAAAGAAGTCTGTTCCCTCCTTATTTTTTTTTAAGAAGAACCATTTAATAAAGTTCTGGTTTACTTCCCATTTTACTGCTTTAAAGCACCTACATTTATGTACTTAATATATATATATATAAAAAATTATGTTTTGTGTTCAGAAGAGCTAATGTTCTGGTTTCCTGCCTCGACTCTGGGATAAGATTACTATAGCTTTTTGAAGTATATTTACATCTCAAAAAATTAAGCTGAGAATCGGAACTGATGAGCAATGTCTCCCATGACTAGCGATCTTGTCTTCCACAGGGAGAGAGCGAGCTGGATCAGAGATTTCCAATAGTTGTGAGGACAGACACTGCTTAAACTACAGTTCTCAACAGCAAACTTTATTGGAAAGGAGAGGGAGGTTTTTCTTTTACCTTTGTCATATGTGTGAATATTACAATGGGCCAAACAGAGAGAGGCTCAGGAGACTGAAGGGAGGGGGGATTAATAAAAGGAGCAATTGGATTAGAATTGGACTTCTTTGGCAGGGAATGGTGGATGAGAAGCTGATAGATTTTGACTTGTTATTAAATTAGAAAAAGGAAATAGATAATTTCATAGCGGAATCAGCTTTTTTTTCTGTGTAGTCTTTTATTCACTTTTTTTGCAAAGTATTTATGAAATGAATTTTGTTCCTCGTGAAAAACTGTGCTACTTTAAAGGATTTAGAGGAGAAAAGAATTGTCTGATAATTGTTAAACTGGGAGGTCTAATTACCTCCACAGTTAATTAAAACTCTTTAACTGCCCTCTTGGTGTGACAATGATACTTTCTCCTTTCTAAATGAAAGTGTAAAGGTTAAACAAAGCGGCAATCTAGCAAACAGCCTACTAGAATTTGTAATCTGACCCTGAGATCTACTGTTTACTTTGCAGAAATTACAGTGCTGGAGTGTAAAACAGGTGCAGAACACTTGATACTGTTGCCCACTGTTATACAAATGACTTGCTTTTTACTAGGCACGTAGAATTTCCTGCATTTCCTAAAAAAAGTCCAGAAACCCTAGATTAACAAAGTGGAAAAACTCAGTCTGTTTCTTGGCCATGACCTTGGCAGTGAGACAAAAGGAGATTGGCAATGTAAGATATTTGTTGTACTCAGGAGAAAAGACTCGCCACTGGAGCCCTGCAGATATAGCTAAAATGCCTTAAACAATTGTTAAAGTCATCACTAGTAGGGACATTTCAGCACTTGGTAACGTAGGACAAATAGATATTTATTTTGCCAAAGCTACATTATATTATTTTAACTTTTTTTTTTTTAAAAGGAACATTTTATTATGGGTCATTTTGGAGATAATATGGGACAATTCTTTTCCCCCAGTTTTTTTCACTGAGCATATTTCTAACCAGTTAAACATTCAGAAAATGAGTACTGGAAACGATGGGTATTGGGCATCTGTGAGCATAGTAAAGTTCTGAATGCGCTGCAGGAGCTTACAGTATATGCCTTGCGACAGAAGGTATATATATTGATCATCTTAATAGGAGATACCTATGGAAGTCAGCATGTATGAAATCTAACCAATCACATCCTGGGTCAGGTTAAGGACGTATATTTTTGAAATCAGAAATTCAGCTGGCTGATGTAGTTACGCATTTTTTTTCTCAACAAACAAGACTCAATTTCCTGCAACCACTGTTTTAAATCAAGAGCTACGATTTAATACTGTTCAAATGGTGGAATTTTAAAAAAATAAACCTGCATAGCAAAGGTTTGTTTAAAGAGGTTTATCTTAGATTATAATGCTGGTTAAAACCAGCCTCCCACATGTCTCGTCTATGTGAAGAATTTTTAGGAAAGTATTTAGCTCTATGCTGTAAGGTTAGCCTACCCTCTCCAAATACTGAACTTAGAGTATGCAGGAGTGTTTTCTCCTGTGTGTCCGGAGTGTCTGCTTTCTGGTTTTCCTGACATGAGGATCTGCATCTGGCACCTTTTTTATCTGCGATTAGGAAAAAAAAAAAAAAAAAGGAGGGGGATTTAAAACGTTGTTCAACAAAGATCTGCTCAAATACAGACCTTTTTTGAATGAAAAGTTGTTTTCGTCTGCATGCAATTTTTGTAGTTCAAACAAAATAGCTACATATGTTCAGTTTGTAGCAGTCTGATTTGTGGGGCAGTGAAAGCATGTCCATTTTCCATTGTATGAACTCATAAAAATAGAACTTCAATGACTTTTTAGCTGCATTTTCAAGGCACGTTTCTCCTTTGTTACACAGCAAAGCCTCAATGTAACAGGCCATAAATTCTGCTAAATAAAAGAGAGCTAGGGAGTGAGCTTAAGCGCTGAATCCTTGATTGTCCATACTGCTTAATTGTTAGCTTTTAGCCTGGCTCTGTTTTGACTGCTACAATTAGCTCCCTCCAAAACACATCTGCTCTAGAAAGCACTAGCACTAAATAATGTGGACACAAGAAAATCTTACTTTGCTGCATGGTCAGAGATCAAATCGCAGCCTTTTTGTTTAACACTACGACATCCAAACACAAGAGAATAATGTTTGTTTCGGGAAAGGATATTGGACCATGGCTTTATTAACAGAACATTTTATTTACAGCAAAATAGTGTCTATGATCCTCTCATCTTTAAGGATTGCAGTCCCTGCTCTGCGTATGGAAACTGCTTAAGACCCACATTGCGAATCTGCAGACTGCCTTTCTTTACACGATTTATGATTTCAAGCAATTGGATCTCTTTCAAACTGAAGTTTCCTAACCACATACCACTGTACATTTCCTAGGCTTTCGGTGGATTTCTTGCAAAATGTTCAGTCAGGGTTTGTCCATTCATTTCACCCTAAGAAAGTCCTACCACATTAAACTTGCCTGTTAGCACTACAGATACTTTCTTGTACCCAGTTATTACCCATTAGAAAACAGTTGCTGAAGCCAGTCAGTGGCTTTGCTACCCAAAGTTATGCTAACAAGTGGACTTTTTGTTTTTACACTTTACCTTTGGCGAATCCTTAGCCTGTCATTATCCCCAGGTCGCGCTTGATGTGTTTGTGCAAAATGTCAGTCAGACAGGGTTTCTGTTGCTGCTATTAACCAAGGTGGGATGTATGAAACGTAAAGGGAAACTTGCACGGAAACCGAATAATTGAGTTCCTTGGCTGCCTCTTTCTAAACAGAAATGTCAGTTATCGTTTCTGAACTTATGTTCTGATTTTTTCATCACAAATAGGACATGGGAAACCTTTCCTGTTGTTCTGTTAGACACTCTGTTATACTTTAACCATTGTAACTCTTGAGGTGGAAGAATCAGAGTAATATATTAATTATTTACTTTGAAAAACAGTGAAGTGAGATATTTTTTATGCTTAAAGCCAATGTGAGTTTTGAGCAATAGCTTTTTTGGTAAATATTAAAAATGATGTTCCCCCTTATCTAAGAGACATAAAAATAAAATACATATTTCCTAACTGGCCTGTAAGAGCTGTACATCTCAGCACCATTGGAAAACTATAATCTACAGTAGGAAATGGTTGTATACGCAAGACTACCATATTTTTATTTTCACCGCTGCTTCCTTTTCCCTTTTTGTATCAGTTCTCAACAGCCATCCATGAGTCTACATAAACAATCCAAACAGGAATTATGGTACAAGTCTATGTTAGACCGTCATGCCGATAGCTTGTATGATAATCTCTAGTATTACTGTCCTTGCTTCTAGGAGCTGAATTACGTGTCAGTGCTTCTGACCACTGATTAAAATGATGTAAAAATACATTGAAGAGATGTTATTTACATATAGGTACAGAAATAAAATAACTTTTTGGTTTTGTCCTATACATTTCCGGAGTGATTATAGCATTACAGAATTCTACTAAACTTTTTGTGTTTTTTTTTCTTCTCTTTTTTGTTTTGGATTATTTAACATTAAATTTTTATAATTAAAACCTTAAGGAACTAAAACGAGGGTGTGTTCATTTATAACCAATTTTATTTAATTTACTTGATTCAATTTAAAAGATAAAGCTGGGTGGCTAATGAAATTTTCAGTTTAATTTGTGCACTAAATAGTAACAGGTAGGAAACAATTATGTAAAATTTTAATTGGAATTTACAGGGGGAATGAGGATTTAGTCAAATTAACATTGGTTTAACCTAAAATGTTTCTGATTATTTTTTAATTTTAAAAGCGTACATTTTTCAGTTATGTTACTGCCTTAAAAATGATAACTATCTTAATTAATTTAAATGAAAAATTCATTGTCCGAAAACCCCTGAACCTTTCAAGAACTGTCTTGAAAACAGCAAAGAAAAATCAAATCATCGCTTATGCTTTCGTCTCCCCAATTTATTTACTCAGCTAAACACATTAACTGAATTAACAGTTTTGTCTCCATTTCTCACATTACCCTTCGGTGCAGAACCAAGACATTTTTGATGAGTTCATTATCAAGAAAGTAAGACACTTTTTCAAAACCAAAGTTTTTATTCATTGACATTTCAGCGTGATTATCTTTCTTAAGTTATGCACTGGTTTTCCCCATAGCTACAATCCCAGATCAGCATACAACGTCACATGTTGACAAAAGGCTCTGCGGGAGCATGGTGTTAGTCCTACTTCATTCGTTGTGCATTGGACTGAGAATTAGAATTCAATTCCTGTTTTGAGTGGGAGGAGAAAAGTGGAAGAGGAATTGGAGTATTTACTGTGTTGGAATCAGAAAGTTACGATGACAATTTCTATTTTTTCTTTTTCCCAGTGAACTGAATTCTAATTACATTTACTGAATACTTAAATGAAGGAGAAAAATGAACAAAAGCTTTTAAAGCAGATGATGCCAGTCATGTTTTGCTTCTGATTTGGTTTGCATTTTATGTGGTTTGTTCTTTCAGTTATTGTATGTTTAGCCAACCATCAGCCCCATCCTGAAAGTCAACAATAATAAAAATGTAAATCATCATCAAAAGCATGCCTTGCAGTGAGAGAACATTTCAAAGATTGTTTATCAGTTGTTCATTTTCTCCTGTCAGATGTTGAAATCTTTTACTTCCCATCATATTGCACAGAAATGCAGTTTTACTGATAGTGTCTACTTGTAGCTAAGCTGTGAAAAAGTCAAAATTTCATTTTGTAAAAGCAGTTATCACACAGAGTACTGCAGACCTAGGTTATTGGTCCTTATTTAGCAGGCTCACAGATAAGATGTCTAATTTCCTGGCCAACCTTTTTGTGTGTGTGTCTGTGTGTGTAAGAGTGTGTATGTATGTGTGTGTGTGGGCCCAGTAAAATATATAATATTAATAAAAAAATACCTTATACAGCTTTTTCACTTGCAGTATACAGATGCAGAAATAAACACCAGCCAAGAAGTCACTGTGAAAAAATAAGACTTTAATTATTAAATTAACTGTTAATATTATATTACAGTATTTTTAAGTGCCGCATAAAAATTTAATTAGAAATACGAGCTGTGTGGACTACCTGACTTAACATTGAGCACAATTTAATACAGACTCAATCAAGTTCTTCTGCTGTTGATTTAAGTTTGAAAAATTTCCATATCTAAATTAGAGCTGTTCTGAAAAAATGGAGGGGAAAAAGACATGTTAACTCTTTTAATACAGACTTCTGTAGTAGAAAATGTGCAATACAATAGAGGTTTGTCTACTCTCTTTCCATAGATGGTTTCTCTGATATACTAAAATAATATTCCTATTTTCAACTAAAGGAAACCTATACCAACGTCTTTTCTTAACCTTCAGAAATACTAAAAATGCTGAAGAGTAAAGAATAGCATATTTCGGTATCATCTTGGTCAGGTACAGTGAAGGAACAGTTAAAGGACCTGTTTCATCTATCTGAGGGAAAAATCTGAAGTCACAAAGAATTAAGAACTCTTTCTGTAATTGTTTTTTACATAACACATGAACAGATTCTTAGTTGTCCTGATTTGGGTTTGGTTTTTTTTTTCCTTTTCCATTTTGTTTATAGCTCGTAGTTATGAAAGAAATGCAGCCACTGTAACAAAGTTGTTAGGGAGGTAGGAGAATGACTTATTAGCAGAACTTCAGAATGAGTAGACCTAGGTTTGATCCCAGCAATTTTTTCTGAAAGCTGAGTTATGAAAACAGAATTTCATGCAAGAATTGCAGGTCTGTTTAATTGCATCTGCTTTCATTATACACTTCCATTATGCATTTTGCTGTTCACTGCAGTGTTTCATAGAAGAGCAAGTATATTCTATCCTACACATCAGGTACGTTCTGTAATTTCAGCTGCAGTTGAAGCTAACACAAGTGGAAAAATAATTTTGTGGATGGTGTTCTCTGCACTTAAAATTTTTTTCTGAGTCTATACTCCCTCTTAGCACAGCAAGATGAAACCTTGGTTACTGTTAATATTCAACTCATTTAATAACACAAACATGGCTTCACAAATATAATAATGACGACAGAAATTAAATGGCAGTTAGAAAAATATAGGTAGCTACTATGTTGCCAGGACAGATGAAAATGGATGCATTCGTACCTGAGTTCCAAGCCCTTTGCCCGAACCTAAGTTATTGCATTTTTATGCTTCAATGAGTTGCTTTTCATAATTAAGCAACTATCTATGGAGCTGTTCTTCATGTGTTTATTAAAGATTGTCTTACTCATTTCCTGATGACACAAAATTGTTTGAGTGGCAAAGTAACTGTTCTAAATAGCTGACATCCAAGAAAACAAAGGGGAGTGACTGAGTGGCTTAAGTTTGCTCATATATTTCACAGGAAATTTTTAAACTGTAATCTTTACTTGGAAGTGAATTACTATTGTGCACTGTTTTGATTCCTCTGAAAATAACATCCATTTTAGTGCATTTTAAAAGTCTGAATTCTGTAAGCATTACCTATGCCCATGAACAACTGTCTGAAGTGGCATAATTCCAAAGACAGTGCAAAAGTTTAAGTTCAGTTGTCAATTTTGTCTGTTCAGGTAGCACCAATTTTGGAAGGCCTGAACTCAATCATCATTATTATTCTAATTCTCTCTATCTCTTTCCATTTTCTTTTTGGTGTGGAGAATTAAAGTAAAAAAAAAACCCACCCAACAGTATGTTTAATTCCCTGAAAACAAAGCTGAAAGCCCTCTGCACAACACCAAATCTAAAATGAGAACTAGAAATTTTATAAATCCTGTATATACTCTTTCAAACTTGAACATTTCAGTTATTAACTATTCCCAACTTCAGCTTTGATGAGCTCATTTTAAAAGAAGTAGCCTTTTTCTCATGATGTAAATTAAATAGCTGTTGTCAGGTCTATTAAAGAGAGTATTATTTTATTTACCCCACAGCTGATAATAGAGTCACACAACTCACCCTAGACTGGTCTTCCTGTAAGTTACAGCTATGATGTCTCCAAAGGGATAAAAAAAGTCCTATCCTCTACTTCTCGGCTTATTTTCATCATTACGTATATTCCTATGCTATAATAAATCACATGAAATACTTTTTGTAGCTACAGGGCTCAAGGAGTATCTTCTGTGCTTGATATTTATTTGGGATCCAGAAATATAAATATGTCTAAAACTTGCTGAATGAGGATCTATGTTGTACACTAATACAACTGTGTTTAGACATGTTTGGAGTTTGAGAAATGTAATTAAATAACCCAGATGCAGTCGTCCTATATGTGTAGTCTCAAACATGTATATATTTTATTTGAAATACAGTATCCAGAATATTCTTGCTCAGTAAACTGTGAAAGGTAAGCGAACATCCTGAAAGCCTGACCTCACCATTTGACATGGAAGAGGAAAAATTACTCATCCTCTTAAGCAATTAAAGAACGCTTTGCAGGACAAACCCTCACCACTGCAGCCAGTTTGTAGCCTATACTTAACCAGATGGTGGGCTATGTTGCTGGAGAAAAATTCTCTGTTGAATACTGGGGCTGAGTCTGTCCTCAGAGATTTCACGGTTTCCTTGAAGCAGGAGAGAGGAACAGAAAGTCAAAGTAGGCCTGTTTCTAATAAAATGTCTATCTGATTTCTTCCTGTTTATTTACTAGGGGGAAAGAGATAAAAAGGAAAGATTTCCGAAAAAAATAGATACTGAGAACTCGGATTAATTGTAGAGGAAGACCCTCAGCACCTTATTGGGTCCTCCCACATAACCGCTCTGCTTCACCAAACAGTCATGATGACAGGTTTGGAGATCTTGGAAGAGCAGATCTTGGAAAGCAGCCACATTTTTGGCAAAGTATCTATGCAAGCAATTAACTGATTTCCAGACCTGCTGTGTGCTTTTGTCATAGTATTCCCAACCCAGAATTTTAGTTTTAAATTCTTCTCTTTACCTTGATGCGTATGTGTGATAACATTGCTCATTCACACTGTCCAACTTCAAACTGTAGCATCTATTCCATTTTAGTTCAGTCTAAACATGTAGGGTTACACAAAGTGGATGGAGCAGGAAATGCACTTTCACAAGCTTTTATATGCCTTCAAACCTGCTCTTGAAGGTTTTAAAGGATTGTTCCTCTTAGTTTTCCGTATGAGATTAGTCTGTAGATTTTGTATGTTTTACAGTTTGTGACCACGAGAAAGACCTCTGCTAGGGCAACCTTGTATAATGTGAGGGAACTTCACAGTGCTGTTCTGTTTCTTCAGCCCAGGATGATGTGGTTTATGTTCAAATGGATGGACCAAAGACGGAGAATGGTGGAATGGCTAGTGAAACAGAATAGTGAAAGGACAGGAGGAAATGGACCAAAAATTGAGATACAGGAAGTTCCTTTTAAACACAGGATAAAACTTTTTTACTGTGAGGGTGGTGAAGAGAGGTGATGGAGTCTCTCTCTGCAGAGGTATTCAGAACCCAGCTGGACTTAGTCTTGAGTTGGGGCAGGACTAGGTGGTCTCCAGAGGTGCCTTCCAGCCTCAACCATGTGATTCTTTAAATTGATAAGGAAATGAATCATAGAATCATAGAATTATTAGGGTTGGAAAAGAACTATAGGATCATCAAGTCCAACTGTCAGCGCAACACTACCGTGTCTCCTAAACCATGCCCTGAAATGCCACGTCTACTTGTTTTTTAAGTACCTCCAGGGATGGTGACTCCACCACCTCTCTGGGCAGCCTGTTCCAATGCCTGACCACTCTTTCAGTAAATAAATTTTTCCTCATATCCAACCTAAACCTCCCCTGGTGCAATGTAAGGCCATTTCCTTTTGTCCTATTGCTTGTTACCTGGGAGAAGAGACCAACACCCACCTCACTGCAACCTCCTTGCAAGTAGTTGTAGAGAGTGACAAGGTCTCCCCTCAGCCTCCTCCAGGCTAAACAACCCCAGTTCCCTCAACCTCTCCTCATAAGACCTGCTCTCCAGACCCTTCACCAGCTTCGTTTCACTTCTCTGGGCACGCTCCAGCAAATGGTATCAGCAGTTAATGAAAGAAAACATGATCAAGGTTTTCCTCTGTTGTTTTTCAACTGTAACCTGACCTGAAGAGAAGCAGTGAATAAATGAGATGCTTGCTTCATTCTGCTGCATTCTTATGGGAGAGGAAAAATAAAACCATTTCCCTGAGAACACAAGGCATATTTAGTCTAATATTTTCATATTCCCAAACACTCTGGTCTCGTTTCCTGTGTTTCAGGATCCATATGCCATGGTTTGCTCTCTATGTGTGGTTAAGGAATCATATAATTCATTTTATATAGCACTGATAATGCAGACCATTTGTATTCACAAAAGCTTTTTTAGAAGCCTTTATTATTATTGTTTTTTAAACAAAATCCCCTGAAAGCAAAACACACCTAGAAAATTAATTGATTATATTGCTATCCTAGCACCTTTTCATGCCCTAGTTAGCTGTAAATGTTTTCTTTTTAGAACTCTTTGTCTTTTAAAACTGCTTAAGAGACTATCTATTCTTTTACACAGAACTTATTTTACTAAAGCTGCAGAGACTTTAAAAAAGTTTGAAAGTCAGAAAGATCTCAATGTGGAAGGATTTTTTTTAATAGTGCTTTGTAAATTTGAATGCTTTTAAGTGTAAGTCAGTATCTTCTCAAAGTAATACGAATCTAAAACATTCAAGGTTATTGAAGCTTTATCAACAAAACTAATTGGAGGCTGGAAAATTATAATTATCATTGAGGTATTAATTTGAATAACAGTATTCAGTTATAACTGTTCACACATATATCAGAAGTCCTAACAGTGTTGGGATCAGTGTATAAAATTTATCAAAACCTTTTGCAATAATTAGCTTCTTAAAGAGTGGCAAGCACATGTTTCAGAGTCTGAAATGAACCATTTTTGAAACAGATTTCTGACAGAGCTATATAATTGTGGGCCAGTAATCATAACTGCAAATGAGAGGAAGTGGGTTTTTCTGACAACTCAGGCACTGGGTGGCTCTCACGGATTTTCGGGTGATGACTTACCAACTGAACAGGCGAGTTATGTGCCATGTAAATAATACAGAAGTAACAGGTTTGGAAAATCTGAACTCATGTTCTACCTGCATTAAAACCAATTGGGCTTTTTTTTCTGCTTGTAGATTTTTGGACTATGGTTTGGGGGATTTGAGGTGTTTTTCCAGCCCCCAGCATCTGAACAGACCCATTTCGGATGTGATCTTCGCAAAGCACAACAGCATATTTCTTTAGTCCAGTACTTAATCTACTTGCAGCCTTTAATTGAAAAGGGCTGGATTATTGTTTTTCATTTAAAGCTTTCATCAGCTTTTAAAATTGATAATGCCTATATTCACAAGGGATTAAAGAAGAAAATAAGTATACATTTTCACAGCCTTTAAATCACGTAATTTGCCACTGAAATTAATGTGTATCATCTTGAATTATTATTTGATCTTATACATAAGTGCTCTGCTATTTAAAAAGAGTCTTAATAACAAATCTACCAAAGGCAGTTCAAAGCCCCTTTATAATTTTTTTTTTCATTAGTATCTCCCATTTTCATTTCATTGCTTTTGTTCCTTACCACCTTCTTCATCCAGAAAAATAAGGAACAGCCAGTGTCGCTTTTGAAATGGAAAAATGGTTTCAAATCACTGGCAAAGCTTAATGACTTCTGACTGCTGAGATATGTTAATTTAAGCCAGACCAAATGTTCCTCAGCTGCAAATATTTGGTGTTGTTCACTGGGAACTGGCAAGATTTATGAGGGCCCAGTGGCAAAGGCTCTCTGCTCACATGCCTCACATTACAATTGTTTCACATGTTAGATGATAAAAGGCTGTTTGGAAAAAAAAAAAAAAAGAAAAAGAAAAAAGGGAGGGAGAGGAAGGAAAAGAATCAACTTTTCACAGCAAATGTGTATAGGCCCAAAGAGGATGAGGACTGAGAGAGACAGCTATGCTTTTTTCTGTCAGTGAATCTTCTCAAAGAACCATTTAACTGCTGAATTAATGTGGTATTCTCATGCCAATCTGCATTCTTTTCGCCTTCTCAAAACATCAAAATCCATGTGACTGGATGGTTCAAAGCACTGGTAATGGAGCATAGAGAACTTTTTTTTTTTTTTTTAATTTCTTTTTTTACTTCTAGGTGGCCAGTCCAAACCTACTGCAAACTGATAGTGGATGAAAGTTATTAACCTTTGGCTCTTCGGTTATTTTGAGAAATGAAGTTAGTGATCTCAGTTCAGTAATGAGTAGACAGGTATCTACCTCATAAATACCACAGTAACTTATGCTGATAGACATTCTTGATAGGGCAATCTTAAGAGAGATAGGGCAGAGACCAAACTGTCCTCTGGGAGAAGGCACCTGCACGACGATCAATAGGAAAAATACGTGGAAGCATTCCCTGCTATTCTGGATATTATTTTGTAAGACTGTAAATTGGGAACCAGTCAGTCTGTCATAATTCAACAATAACAGCAAAGAAAAAAAAGCAGAGGGACTGGGGCATTTTACAAGTTATGTTCATAAATTTCATTTTTTAATATATGCTTAAAAGGAAACTTACCCTCTTTATTAATCAAAAGAAAAATGAATTCCTGACTGGCTTACATTTACTCTTTAATTTGTAAGTGACTGTGAAATTTGAGGGTCTTACTGTTTCCTAAATGTTCTAATAGGTTTAGATCTTTTTTTCTTTCTGAAAGCAGAAGCCAAAAACTAGTACTAGCATTTCTTGGTGTGCACAGAAAAGAATGGATGCCTTCTCTGCTGGGTTTAACAACACATTGCCTATAGCCCCTCTCCTACCAACACTTAAAACCTTTGAAGCAAATATAGTTTCGCTTTCTGAGTCTGTCTGAGGTTGTTATTGTTGAAAGCCTAATTGCTGCTTTCATGCATACAGCTAACCTCAGCATTAGAGCTACTGCCTTTACCACTGCTGATAGTGCTTTAATGCTATACCACTGCTTTTTGTACCCCATTCCTTCTAGTACCTGATAGAACAAGTACGTTCTCCCAAAATCTACAGGGAGGGAGGGTACAGCAGCTTTACTCATGGTGGGTCAAATCACTACTCCCCTGCCCTCCGCCCCAAACCAAAGCAAACAAAAATCCTGCATTGTATCTCCATAGAAGTCTTAGGGAAGTCACACTAAGCTGGGTGAGCATCAGTGCAAATTCATTCAAACTTTACGGTATGGGTGTTTGCAATCAGGGTAGATTAACCCTGATTATACAAATCAGCTACAGTGAAGGTCTACTAAGCACAGAAATGACTGCTCTAATGACTATAAGGTGATAACTCCTGGGCGGTATTCAGGGTTTCCACTGAAGGTAGTGGGAGCTGTGAGGGCTAAGTGCATTCCTAGCATTTCGAGGAGGAAAGAGAAATGCCTCTGCAGGGGTCAAAATGCCCCCTTGAGTGTTAAGAAAGGATTTTCACTTTTTCAAATGTACATAATGGTTCTCACAGACAAGAGAAATATTTCGAAATAAATAAACCAAATGTTAGTGGGGTTTTAAAATATTTATTATCTCAAATATGGAAAACTATGTTCGTATTTGCATTTAGGCTGAAACTATCGCTCCTTAGGGAAAAAAAAATACACCATGTATTTGTTCTAAACACTTTAATTATGCCCTTCACTGGGGTAAAAGGAAAAAGAGCTGACAGCCAGCAAAAGAAAAAAATCCAGATTCTTTTCTTGCATTAAATATGACACAGATTGTAAAAAGCAATATTTTACCCTTGAAATGTTTAGAAGTATTGACATTCTGTCCACTCAATTGTCAGCTTGTCTTTAGAGATAGAGCTTCCAGGTCCTTAGCATTTAGTAAACTGACACTGATCTCTATTCTTCTTTAAACTTGTATGCAATTCTTGGCTTAAAAAAGCCTCCATGATACCACAAAAGGTTATTCTTGCTGTGGGCACCTTAAAAGTTCTGTGCTATCCGTATACTTGTTTTTCTGCTCTTGCAAATTTGTCTTACTGAATAAGCCTTTTAAATTTTATTTTATGTCTCAACAAAGCTTGAAAAGGGATTTGGGAATATTGTGGGTTACTGTTCCCAGGGGGACATGTAGAAGTTTTAGCTTGCGCTGCTGGAAGGAAGCTCCTTGGTGCCTCAGAGCTGGTGGGGAAGGGGAAGCACCAGGACCTACGTGGAGGTAGAGGAAAGAGCTGGTGGAGTTAGAGGAGGACCTGGGAGGCAAGGGCTGTCTTCACAAGTTCTTTGGTTAATTCAGTGGGAATTCGTGTATGTTAATTGGGCAGCACAAAATCAGCTTCACGAATATGAGGGTCCAGCTTTGTGTGCTTAAAACCAAAGCCTGTGTCAGAGCCTGCCTTCCTTACCTGAGCAAAACTCTGGTGGAATTTAAATAAATAGTAAACATGAAACACTGAAAAAAAGGATTTGCTCCTTTGTGTGCCAAATAGGTATATAAACAAAATTAGCTGCATGTTAATAAAGGTTAAAACGAGACAGTATAACAACGCAGAATAAATTGCCAAGCCTTCCTAGCAGAAGCAATGGCATCGCTTGATTTCTCTGCCATTATTCATATTGCTATGTTTACTTTAGAGTACTAGAGAAGTCCCTTCTGATTTAAATAAAGTTTGTCATGTTTTACTTCTATTGGCATGCAAATTCTTCAAGGATAAAGTATCTGTTAGATTTCTCTGCTTTCTTTCACTCCTGCTTAAATGATGAAGCATGATTTGTGGTATTTAACGTAATCAGGGTATCATTAATTTTCTGCTAAAATGTTTCTGCATATGGACATGCAAAATAAGTATCTACCATGCCATCAGTTGGTTAAAGAATCAAAATGAGGATGACAGTGTTTTTCTAAAGAAGATTTCTCTGAATCTTTCCACCCACAGGCTCTGTTGAAGGCAGTAAATAGTCCATTTTTGTTAATGAAGCTTCACTCATACAGCTGGGATTGTTTAATATTTTACGAGTGTTACTTTGTTTTGCTCTCAACGATCTCAGGCAGTTAAGGATTTATGAATCGTGTTTTTCTCAGCCCATCTGCGGTTTCCTATCTTCCCTGGCCTTGAGAATATGTTTAAATTTATTAAAGCGAAGCAAAGGCTCATTATTTCAAAGGAGAGCCAAAGTGACACAGTGAATTGGTTATTAATGGAAAGGCACTGCCATAGGGCGATTGAAATTTAATGATATCCTACAAGAAAAAAATGAGGGTGTCACTTTCCAAAAAGTCATGCTAAATGCCAGCCTTTTTAAGGTCCTGCCGCTAATTTTATGCCTGCGCACAGTAATGTTTTCAAAAGCGTTTAGGAAACACGGACCAGTGACTGTACTGATTATCCTTTTCACCTTCTCGCCTGTTCCAAATGGGTTTGTGCAGTGAGCGATTTAATCTCTAAATATAGGGAACGTTAAAAAAAATAACATTGCTGTTTTTCACAAGCTAAGGGCCTTTTGCAATCCTCCAGAGATGGACTTGCAAATATGCTATCTCCATATGCTCACAGTAAGCTCTCAAACTGGCTCATCACCAAAAAAAAAAAAAAAAAGAAAACAAAAAACTTCAATCACTTTATTTCTTCTGCTTTTCTGTCATTCAAGAGATGTTTTATGTACACAGGGTACATTTATCAAAATTTAAGTCACACGTGATTAGAGCATATCTAGGAAGTTTGGAAATTTCTCCATTCTCTCCTGATTGGACTACATTTTCTTTCAGAAGACAGTTGTTTCCTGAAATGCCTTCCACCTGTCCCTGGATTGTCCTTAGTTTATAATATAATGTTCATATAGACTTTGTCACTATGTTTTCTCAGTTTTAGAGACAAGGTGTGCAATTTCCTGGCAAATCCAGTGTATTCTTCCTAAGTGAATGTTGAGGCATGTTTTGTCATTTTGGTTTTGGTTTTTTTTTTTAATTTGAGCTGGGTATTATTCCAGGACCACAGAGACCCAATAATGTGGTCCTTAAGTGACTGCTGAAAGCGTTCCAGATGGGAGAGGGAGATGAGGGGAGAGGGGGAAATACCTGTATTAGGACTGCAGGATCAGGCAGATAGAAACTTGTTGATGATGCTGGTGCTCAATGGAGTATTATTGTTTAATGTTCCAGTGCTGGTGATAACTATATGGTTCCTTCTAGTTACGTGTTTCAACACATGATTTACTACAACTATAACCATGTTTAAGCACAATTGAGGAACACGGATTGTGGATAAATCACGGCTAACACAAGGTCTGTGTAAATGTCTGGACAGAAAATAGCTCGTGATAACCATGTCAAAAAAGCAGGCTTTACATTAGACACCTCACAATGTTAGATGACTGCTCCTTTGTAAAAGCAGAAGAACTGAGGAAGGATTCTCATGCCATGACAACAAAGCTGCTATGGCTACACCAGCTATTGTGTGACCTTCCTCAGTTCTCAGCCATCGGGATGAAGAATCCCCTTTAGTACTCCCCCGTAGCCGTTCTCCTGAGATATCAGCTCCCCCAGAAAGCATACAAATACCCAGCAAAGCGAAAAGGGTAGTAGCATAAAGGGATATTTGGTATCAATCATCCTCGGTTAATACAGAAATGGTAGAAGTCTGTGGTGGAAAAGACACGCTAGGTCACCTAGTTCATCTCCCTGCTGGTGTGGGAAATGTTCCCGACATATATTTTCTAGTGCCCTGTCCAGTCTAGTTTAAATACCTGATGCAACTCATTTATATTTATATTGTAATTTTCTTACAAACATAAATATAAAACCAAACTCCAGACGTTGCCCTTGACAGGCGCATTAGTAACAAATCATTTTCTAACCTTGCTTATGGTAAATTTCCAACCATCTGCTGACAGGTAAACAGAAATTTCTTTTTTTTTTTTTTTTTTTTTTAACTCTCAGAATACTTTCCGTTTCCAGCTTCAACAAATGAAATTAAAAAAAAACAACCCTAATTATAAAATGACAGCACCATGTTGTTTCTAAAGGGAGAAATGTTGCCCTTACTGGAGGCGTACATCTGACAAGCATCCCCTGCACATGGTCCTGCCCCTCCTACACGTAGGATAACCTGTAGTCTTAAACATACCATCTGCCATCTGCGTGCCATGGAGGTGGAGGGAGCCTGGGGGTAATAAAGACTGGTAGCCATCTCCCTACTTCTTATATATTAACAACGCTGGGGGAAAAAAAAAAGTAAATTATTGCCAAATTTTGAACTCTTTCTCCTATAGAGCAGAATCCTGAGATGAGAGACTCAGTTTTGTTCAATCTATAGAAAAGTTGCAGAGGGGAAGAGTTATTAAAATTATTTGTGAAACAAAGCCAGGCTAGGTGAAGTGAGTGGTGCTGAGTGTCATTTCTGAGAGGGTAAATGTGGTTTCACACGCCTCGGTCTTGGGTCCGTGAGTGGGTGCTGGAAATGTCGCCTGTTCTGCGGGCAGCAAAGGCTGCTCTCAGTGTATGGAAACCAGCTGGTGAGAGGGCCTTGCTCTCTGATTAACACCAGGAGATGGAGGGGTTAGAAGGAAGGGTCAGCTTCTTGAGGTGCTAAGTGTCGTCTTCTCTGGCTTAAATCACTGAAAAAGAAGGTTCTTCAAACTGGGTGCAAGAATTATTGTAGCTGGCACCATGCCTTCTCGGGGACTTTTTGTTGTCTGGGGTGAGGGGGCAGAATAGTCAGAAAATAAGGTCGATAAGACCAGCAAATACTGTGTAAACTGAAACCCTGATAGGATTTGCATACGATTTTAAAGAGCACAGGGAGAAATGGCGCCTCAAGGGCCTGCAACTTCGGTTCCTCTGAGCTTCCTGTTTTAACTATAAACTTATCATCCTATAACCTTTCTAACAAAGACATAAACACTTCAGCTACATATATTTTGATTGTTTCATGACAGTTTACTGGAGGCTTAGCAATGACAGATTTCTTCATTGTCTTTTTGCCAAAATTTGTCCTTTAAGTCATTTTTGTTGACTGCCCCTTTTAGCAGCTCACCTCACAATGAGAGAGGAGACAATTAATGGGAGGGTGATTTATCACTGCCAAAAACTGTCAAGGACTTCTGTTGTAGCTGGAGAAAAAGCAATTTCACATTATGGCATTTCATTCCGAATACATTGTATTTACAGCTCACAGTTTTATTTTCAGAGCCTATTATCAGGTGAAACAGTTGCATCTGAAATGTTGTTTGTGACATAGGTGACCTGTTAGGATTTGATAAGTATTTACGCCAGAGCACAAGGGGCTCACACATCTGCTGTTGGCAGAAGCAATGGAAAAAAATAACCTGGAAATGAGGCGTTTGATTTTTCTGGTTCCTACACTCGAGCATCTGTTGCTATAATTAAGTGGCATTCAGTAATTGCAGAGCAATGGTGAAATAAACATATGCATTCTTGCCAGCTTTTAGGATTTGGTGTCCTTACCGTAGGAGAGACAAGCAAAGTGACTTCAGCAAGAACAAAGGGTTCTGTAACAAAGTTTAACAATTAACTTTGCGATGGCATAAAGCGGAATTTTACAAGGAAAAAGGAATAGAGGGAGGGGAAAAAAAATCTAAATTGGCTGGTAGCTTCTGTACATTTAAACTGATCGCTGCAAGAGGTAAAGCAGAATAGTGAACGGGGAACATGTTAACACTTTTCTGTTGAATGTACATGACTCCCTTGTGGTTGCGTTTTGAAGCTCAAACTTGAGCATGCAATGCTAACTGAAAAATGAGCATGCAAGAAATGTATTAGAGTTTCTATCGCAGTGCGCTACGTGATTTTAAAGGGGGAGCTGAGCAGAAGATCTCTGCGAGGGGCCCTGCTGCCTTTGTCTACGCACCAATTGTGGTGTAAATGAAACCAGAACCTGGTGGTCAGTATTAGTTAAGAACATTGGTTAAAACAGGCTTTTTAAATGAATTGTTTATAAGGCATTAGTTAAATAGTCAAATGTTCCATGTTCTGTGCTGAGATTCAGTATGCTTTATTAAATTATCTTTTAGAATGAACTGGGGATATGTATTTTTTTCTGAGAGAGGATTTAAGTCAGAGCACTGTCTCATCTGATCAGAAGTTTTGTGATTGTCGTCTTTTTTGTCTTTTGAGAACAGGCTGTCCAGCAAGTTATTTCAATAACCATCCTTGTACTAAAAATAAAAATAAAACTGGATAATTGAATAGCAGTACCCATGTAACCTAACAGATATGTGGCAGATGTAGCATGTTATAAATTCTGGAAACCTAAGAATAGAAAAGAGTGTCTGGCTCTTGCTGTCTGTCGAGGCCAATAAAGAGTGAGCATGAAAAAGAGCTATTAGTATTGTTTGAGGAGGCCATTCTTATATATGTTTTGGCACTTTCTCTTGCATGCTCTGGAGCAAGTTTGGCATTAAGTCTGCACCTGCCTTTTTGGCTGGTGGAGTAAGTAAGAGAAACCACTGGGCAGTGGGCAGAAAAAAAATTGCTTTAAGTATCTTGAATATATATCTAAAGATACATACATGCATGCATACATATACATATATATTCTCATACATATATGCAGAGAGAGAAAAAGACATGTAAAATGAATAAAGCAAAGAGAAAAAAATCTTGTTTACTGGAGATGGGACTGGGTTGAAAAGTGAGAATAGCTGACAGTTTTTCTTTACTTTCCATCACTTACACTAATTTCTACATGGCCATAGCAAGCCATAACAAGTCAGTCAGAGCTTTAAAGGACTGGAATAGCACAGGATCAGGATATATATTTTAGCTAAATGTGAATGTCAGGTTGCTTTTTTCACTTTACTCTTTGGATAGTGAGACTGAATCTGTTATTTTTTTTCGTAGATACAAATATTTTGAGGATAGGTATAGCTTTCTAAACTGATAAAGTAGATTATTACTTTTAGCTGCATTTAGTTAAATCTGATGAGAATATCAGTAACTACATTATTATCGTTGTTATTATTATCATTTTATTTATTTATTTCAATGATATAATATTTTAAAAAATAATCTAGTCAGAATTGAGGACATTATTATTTAAGAGTCTGATTCTACTAAACTTCATATATTGATAAACCTGCTTAACTCCTTTTTTGTTCTGCAAGTGAGCTCTTGGAGTTTGATGTTGTTTTGGAAGTCCTCATGGAGCAATGTTTCTGAACTAGGTGAGAGTCGGGAGACTTTGTGTTTCAGGCTTTGCCAATAACCTGTTGTGTGACTTTGGGCAAAGCACTTCACCTCTGTGCCTCTGTTTCCCTCCATGCTTCTTTACAGCCGAGTTCTTTGAGGAAGGAGTTACCTCCCAAGCATTTGCACAGGACTTTGGTTTCCTTTTTGAGCCCTGGGCACTAAAAATAAGTATTCTCGCATTAAGTATTTCATTGAGCGATGCTGGAAGCTTTTTATTTTTGATGGAGGCGAGCCCACGGACAGTGGCTGTGAGCCTACTCCTGCCATCCTTGCATTGGCTTCTGTTCCTGAGCCATTTGAGTAGGGAATGTGGCATTAGGACCTCTTATAACCAACAGTCTTTTGCCAGCATCCATTCTCAGCCTATTAAAAGAAAAAAGATAGTTGTGAGGACTCTGTCAATAGTGAAAGATCTATTATGTTGTCCACTAAAAACTTAGTAGAGGCTATAGGAGTGATTTTAATTGAGATTTTTACAACCGTTTGATAACACTGTTTTGATCACCGTATTTAGGGCTGGATTCCAACAGTGGACATAAAACCTCTGACTAATCCACTGAGTCACCCATTCCCTGTCATATATTGCTTAATGGTCCATGCTGCCAGGAATTATAATAGCTTTCTAGTAATAATTTTTTTTTTTAAAAAGAATCTTTATGGGCACAAAGTCTTATAGAAGTTTAAAACTTGGATTTTTAAAAAAGCAATCAAAGAAAACTTACTAGAGCTATGCAAAACTGCAGATTTTCCTTTTTTATTTACAATAAGTGTATAGAGTCTTAAATCACATATACTATAAGTTAATGACTAATATTCTAACTTTGGTTGGTTAATGTTTGCAGGGCACTTACAGATGCTAGAATAATCTCTAATGTTTTTGCTCAATCTGCTCTGGAGATGGATGAAATAAATAGTTTAAACTAATTAATGTAACACCAGCTGTTACAAGTGCTTGGCAGACGTCTGTGAGTTTTGATGGGCAGAGAGCGGCTGTTGTACTTGACTTTATTTTAGTACAATGTTGATCACAGTGTAAGCTGGAATAAATGACAAGCCAAAGGAAGGAACAGAGGATGAATTCTGTGTAATGCAAAATAAATATTGCCCTGTTTCTGAAAATATTTTTTGAGGTCGAGGGAGAGTTATTGTGGACTTTTATTAAGTCATAAGTGCTGTGGCAGCAGCTGTGCTAACCATGCTCCATGTTAACATGCTTTACAAAGCTGCAAAAATATATAGGCATCGATGAAAATTCACATTGCTTTTAGATTCCAGAAAGTCTTAAGGCTTAATATGAGCACTTTGGCTGCATATTTTATTTCTACCTCGTAATTGCTACTAGAAAGAAGAGATGTTTAAGACGGGTAGAGAAATAATAAGTATTAGTCCTAGAAAGTTAATATGTTTGCAAAGAATAAGTTGGATTTCAGTGTTATTTGTACGCATGTGATTGATTGTATTGTATGGTTTTTATTTATTTATTTTGCACTCTAAAAGTGAGCATGATTGCAAAAACTGTCAAGGTGCAAAATAGTTATATCAAACTGAGCTTAGTACTTTGTAATAAGTTCTCTTCTTGAGCCTTTATTTATCAGTTCCGAGTCAAAATGCACCACAAAGCCAAAAAATATTTCTGATGAGAATTCATTGTTTCCATGTGATTTAATAAGAAGTTAAAATATCCAAGTAACTTCTCTTTTAAAGTTGGAAGGTAGAATAATTGTGCTGTGACAGGGAAACGACGGCTGCTATCTCTCTATGTGCCAGCATTAAGATAACAGTGTCATTGTACAGATTGTTACCCTGCGAATATGTCTAATAAGTTATTATAGCGTGCTGAGCAGATGGCAAGTGTGCTCCTGAAAGAATTGATGGATGGGATATGATGTCATCAGTGAGATGACAAGGTTCACAAGGTACTTGACCTCCAAGAATAAGTCCTAACTGGTTAGAATTCTAAATGGTGAACTTTTGTGACACTGGCTAAATGGGAAATATGTGCAATTTGTATTTCTTTATGGTAGTGTTTACCCTCTTCACTGAACTCCACATAATGGGATTTGGTCCCTGAAGACTTGGAGATATTGTTGGAAGGTTTCACCCTGTAACCTTCAGAGGATTTCAAATACAAATCTATACGTCTAAACTTTAACAAAATCCCACTGAATGATATTTATGAAGTCAGCTTTATACATTTTCTTTCTTTATATGTATATATGTGTAAAGAATTTAATTGAGATGCTCAATTTATCAGGTTCTTCCAAATGAGAGAACTCTGACTCAGTGAGAAAGTACAAAGACAAAATTATAGTTTATACTTTTATAAGAATGTGTTTAAAATTGTGGGCTATTCTAACATGACAAGGATCCTAACAGTGTACTAATAATTTTAGTTATGACTAGATTCTCCATCTCTAAATTGTATTAAACAAATAAGTATTTGGTTGATTGATTGAACGATCAATGGATCTATCTAGGTATCTTTTTATTCTGTTCCAAATTATATAGTTGGATCTATGCCCTTGAAACACAGGCTTCTCAAATAGTCCTCCGAGTTCTTCGCGTGATTCATGAAATGAGGAAGGTGCATGTGAAAGCCTTAAGAGGGAGGATCTAGCTGCTGAAGTTTAGGCCCTGTCTGCCAGCTCCATCTCATAGACACCTTCCTTCTCTTCTTTGTTGTATGGAGATTTTAGGCCTTTATTTAAAGAGTACTGCTACCCTGGCAGACTGGATCACCTAGGCAAAGGGACTCTACCCTTTGTCTCCTTCAGGCTCTCCGTAAACCCCACCGATCACAAAGTGAGCTCTATGTGTGTATTTTTATGAGCAATTATGCAGATAGACAAATCCTTCAAAATTTGGAATGAAAAGTTTGTACCTATGCGATGTAAAACGGAAACAGAAGCAGAGCACGCAAAAGGCAATATATGGAGAATGTATCAAAACAGAAAATCTGAAACAAAGGGAGTAAATTAATACTAAAGATATATACTATACCTTTCCTACAATGAAAGTTAGAGGCAAAGAGTCTGGGGTCATGTTTCTTAGCCCCTGAAATTAATAAAGCTTTTTTTTTTTTTTTGTCCATTGGTTTAGCTGTATTTGGCTATGATCAAAAGCAGGAAGATAGGAGGAAAAAGCATGAGCATAGTAGTTAGCCTTTTTAAATCTTTAATAAAATACTCATGGTTTCTTAAAATGCTTCTTGTTCTTTGGCTTCTTTGAAATGAGGAGACATATTCCTTGTGGAAAGCTCTTCCATATTTTATTGATTGTTTGCAGAACAAAACATAAAGGCTATATACAAAAATAAACTATGAGATCATGTACATGCATACCTGTTCTGAATTCTTTATGCTATTTATGTTCGACACTAAGAGTTCTTTGAGATACTTGAATATTCATGTGACAACGTAGGGTTATTTACATGAGCTGAAACAAGAGGAAACTATAAATTCTGTGAATAAAAACAATATATTATAATTTTTACATTTCATAATGTTCTGAGTTACAAATAAGTAAAAGTTGTTTGTAAAATTTCTGCTGCTGGGGAATATTGTTCCATTTCTTAAATCAGCTTGTAGGTGCAATAAAACTTTCATAAACATGTTACAAATTGCTTCCATCTCTCCTGTATAAATAAAATGCTGAGGATTCCTAAATTACTTCGGAATTACAGCAAAGCTTTGGATTGGGTTGTAAATGCTATAACAATGTATCAATTTTAAAGTAATTACTTTGAAAATATGGATTACAATTTAAAGTCACCATCTTTTTTTTTTCCAGTAGATTTTAAATCCATGTCCTTAATCATCCAACCCAGTGCAACTGTTTTACTCATGTTGTAGCCCTGCGTCTGGTTCTGCCAGTACAGGAAACGTACAGACAGTAGAAGGAAGATATTGGGGCTTTCAGATCGTACTCTCTCGCTTTTGCTCCAGTAGTAAGGGTAGAGGTATTGTGTCTGCAGGAAATAGTAACTTATTTACATGTGACTTGTAAATAGTTATCTCTCTGCATATAGTTTATATTGAATTAGTGTTTCTCTGGTTTATTGCCACTTTGTTTAAATATAGTAAGAGAACAGTCACCTGCTCAAAACCTGCTATTAGTACAGCAGCAAAGAGAAGAATCTTTAAACAAATATTTTCACTGTCTATTGTATGCACACTTTGGTAGTGGGTGGATTCAAGGGATCTGGTTCTGTCCTTGTGAGACAATATCAGAAACCAGTACCGAACTGTTGTCTGTAAGCATGTCTACCAGTTTGTTAGCATAATTAAATAATACTCTGTCAAAATGTTTAAAACCATCAGATGAGTTTAACAAATAATTTGATAAATTATTTATTTGAGTTTTCAGTTTTTTAATAACACAGAAAAAACAGAATCCCCATCTCATATCGTATTGTCATAGGTGTATTGATTATGTGGCTAAAGTATTTTCAGGAGCTAAGTCTTTTGCACCCAGTCTGATCACTGTATACATGTCTGTATGTATGTGTATGTGCTAGAGACTCATAAAATATTAATACTAGGTAAAGGAGTGTTCACCAAGCTCTCTTTGCCATATGGCCCCTGTGGAGGATAGAAGGCCCTGGCTAGCTTAAGCCTGCCATATGGACCTGGTGGAAAAAGGTAGGTCTTACACACAGAGCAAACCTACCATATGGACTGGGTGGAGCACTCAAAACTCTAAACATTTCTCATACACTAGGGCCTTTTACACAGAAGAATGTAAAAACATACATAATACATTACACACAAAAGCATTGAAAAATGGATCAATTGTTTAGGTTTAATATGATGCTTTCAAGCAGAGTCCAAACTATATACATAATCAGGGCTTATTTTGAAATAATAAAGTGGATCATGAGTCATTTACAACTGACTATTTTACTTTGCATTTAACATCCGCTGTATAGTGGGACTGTACAATACCACCCTTAGTGCTGTGCTAAGATGGATCAGCCAAAAACAGTGATAGGGTTAAAGCAGAGTTTTGCTGAATGTGATCCCTTGTGGGTTTTTTCCCTCTCCTGTTCTTAACCAGAAACACAAATTTAAGACTTTGTGTAAGAGTTGTGAGGCAAGTCCTGGACTTAGAAATGGCTTCTCCTGTACTCCTAATCTTTCGGGGAACTGAGGTTAAGCATAGGACTAGATTGTTGACTCAACTTTATTTCCTCTACAAAACTGAAAAGATCTGTGCTAGCTGAAGCTCTGCTGTGTTGATGTCTAAGATGTCTGTTACTTTTGTATTCAACAAATCTTCATTAATTTTCCGCACTGAAAATGGCATGGTGGTACACTGTGGTGTCTTCTTTTATAGACCAAAGTGACAGTAAAGTAGCTCAGTAAAATGATTATTATATTTCGAACCACTGGACCTGATGTTGAACCTTCCTACACATTCCCATGTAAACATAACTGGATTGGCTTGAATTATTTATGCTTTAAAAAAAAATCAGATCAGGACCATTCCAGTTATGATTATACCAAAATATAGGAAGATGGAGCATAAATTAAAGATGTATTTTTAAGAACTTACTTTCCACTTTCTTATCTGTTTTGAAAATTATTTAGATCTTGTTTTCACAGTTGTACATGTGAAAATGAACAAGCAGAAAAGAAGTCAAGATCTGTTTTGTTTTTGCAAATAGGGAGATATTTAGGCTGTTTTCGCCCTTCAGATTTCTGTCACTAACTTTTCCTTTTCTTTAACTCTATGTTTTTCTCCTCTGGTCTTTAGTTAGACTTGAAATTTCGACAAGCAGACTAACGTATTACTATCTTGGAAGGGGAAGAAACTAATGAAACAAAGAAATTTTAGAAACAATTAGTGTTACCAAGGAGAAGGTTTGAGAAATAAGGAAGAGGTTGTAGGAAACAGCAGAATATGATGAGTTACAGAAAAGCTAGGACAAAGGGAAAACAAAGGAAAATTGTTCTGAAAATAATTAAAGAATTGAGATTTTAGTTTATGAACTCATTGAATTGTACTGATATTTGGTAGAAGAGCAGCCTTCATCAGTAGCACAGACTTCCTTTCAAAAACTGAAAAAATATCACTAGAGTTGCTGTTACTTGATCATCTCAATCTTCTGGGTGCTCTTTTTCTAGGTGGGCTGAAACCCACACTACTATCAGGATCCTGAATAAAAGTATTATCCGTAATATATACTGACCTCCTCAGTTTAAGATAATAAAGCTTGTGCGATATGTTTCAGTTTGTTTAAGCAGTAACTGTTTTCACAGTACCATAATGGTAAAGATCTTTTGATTTGTGTTTTCTGCAGTTACCACATACATGAATTACCATAAAGTAGCAGAGAGCATTTGAATGGATCTTAGGATTTGTATTTTGCTTCTATTGCACAGCATTTATTTGTATTTGCTTCTATTTGCTTCTGTTGCATAGCATTTGTACTTGCTTAAGGAATGAAATAAAGAATTCCTTAATTTCTTAAGGAATGAAATAAATAAATTTTCAAATAAGTTATTGGCATAAACAATGAAACAGTTGCAGAAATTTTGATGAGAAACAGAATTAGTAAAAAGGTCTGTCCCTGTAGTGGAGTCACAATGTGTATTTCCTTGATATTGTGATAGCATATAAATAAAAGGCCGAATGCAATATTAAATTTGCATTAAGGTTTTAAACTGGATCCTGGGAAAGATTTTAATTTAACAGCAAGTTTGTGGCATGTTTGCTGTGTAAGGTACCTTAATTTTCTGTAGTTAATGTCAACCAAACTGATCCAGATTACACGATGACCCCACGATATTTTGTATCTTCTTAAATCAGTGCTGAATGTGAACCATAATGTATAAGTACATAAAGGATATTTTTTTGTCTTCTCTAATACGTATTCCGATATATTAGCATAAATTACATATTCCAAGACATGAAGACACATGCAGGCCAAATCTCACTTTAAAGTGGATGCCTCAAATGGAGCAGAAAACATTAGAGGTAAAACTTCTACATTATTCTATCAGAGAGCATCAAGCTACTGAATGCCATAGAAATCTCACTAATGGACACATTCTGGCAGCTTGTTGCAGATGTTTGATGAATGAATTGCAAGAGGAATCATATCAGATGTAAAAATGCTTGCTTTTTCATTCTGAATTTTGGTTCTGAGCACTCTGGGGTCTAGGGATTTTGGTTTGTTTATTATTATGGATTTCTGTGAAAATCAGATATTGGGATATAATCTATAGGCAATGGGTTGAGAAATATGGCTATAATATTGTAAAGGACTGTTTCTGATGCTATAAACTATGAAACTCATGTTGAACTCCCATAGGCAGACAGCCAAATTTCTATTAGGATATCATAACCATATAATCCAAAATATGTACATCAATTACTGTCTACAACATTTGCATCTGAGTACTGGAACCATTCCACAGATAGGCGCGTTAAGGACGTTTATTATATTTGTTAAAAAAATTCTTGCGAAATCATTTTTAAGCCTCAAATCTAAGGAAGCCTCTGTGCTATACTGCTTCGCGATAGTAAAACATGTCATTCATTTTGTACCCTTCCTGATGAGACTTTTTCAAAATGGGATGCTTCACATCCTTTTGTTTTCAGTTCAGTAACAGTTGCTGTAGTAGCTATGAGACAAGTTAAGATCTTGGAGTTACTAGATCACATATTTCTCTAAAAAGTAAGTGTGTATTGCCATTTGGGTATTTAAGCAAAAAGTAGATATTTTTGAACTAGTGATGATAAAGCACCTGTTACCTTAACCTCTCAGAAGCATGACGGCGGGGCTTGACCAACACAGTCCCCTAGGTACTTTCTTTTCAAAGCAGAGTTTCTTCCCGTGCATTTCCAATGCATTTGTAGCCATTGCATTTTCCTGAATATGCGTTGTGCATATTACCCAATAGCCCAATACAGTTGTGTTGGACGAGTCCATCTGACTATTTCTTGATTATTTTATTTTATTTTATTTTATTTTATTTTATTTTATTTTATTTTATTTTATTTTATTTTATTTTATTTTATTTTATTTTATTTTATTTTATTGGCATTTTTGGCTCTAAGAGTGAAGCACTAATACATCTGGAGTAGGAAATTTGGCATGGACAAAGCTTGGGAACAGATTTTCTTACTGTATTTCTGTCTTGCTGTGCATTTTGAGACTGGTCATCTTATTCAGTAGTCTAACTAATATATTGTCAGTCTGACTATTTGAGGTACTTGATAGTATCCTTTTTATTAAATAAGTTCTTAAAATCATGACTATTAATAGACTCTTACAGGAAAGTGAAGTGAATATAAGTATACATGTTTTAAAAATACTGGGTTTCTGCAGAAAACACTGTCACTGAACATTTTATATATTTATCTAAAATATGATATTTTCTCATGTTATTTTAAGAACGAACATGACAGTATTCTGCATGAATATTCAGTTAGACAAAACACTCTACATTAGTCAATAGATCCATTTTTACAAATTCTGACCAAATAAATATTTTTCTGCTGGAACAGATGACCAGTATAAACTACCGTAAATGCAAAGTGTTTAGACCTCTTTTGTCTTCTCTGTTGAACTTCGCTGACATATTTATTTGCGAAATGCAGTACTGTTGGCTTCTGTGTGACCACTTTACACCAGGTGCCAAGCACGCCTGGTCAACCTCATGCTTGCCAGCACTCTGGGGATGAGGACGTGGGACAGGTTATGTGTTGCCTAATGAATGACAGCTGACGAATGTTGCACAGACACATCGCCACCTATTCACTTTCTGTTTGGGCATCCAATTCATGCTGTCAGCCGATTACCAAGAACATGGGCCATGTGACGAGGCAGCTGGAGCATTGATGCTTAGTCCCCCATAATTGCAACATGGCTAGATATGGACTTCTTGAAAATGTTGACTTAATTTTTTTTCTTTTTCTTGAAGAGAATGAATATTAGAATTATTAACTGAACACAGACCAAGGAAAACAGTGTGAAACAATGCAGTTCCAGGTATTACCATAAAACCTTCATCTTCAGAGAGTTACAAGTTACCAGCTGTGTTCTTATCAAGAATTCTCTTCTCACTACTGTTGTGCTAACAAAAAAATTACATTACAGTTTCAGCTGACAATGACAAAAATGCTAGTATTATTGATATTCCTTATTTTTTAAATCACCTTAAATCCCAAAATAAGAGATGTTTTTCAACTTCCTTGAAACGTGTCCAGAGGCCTATTAATTCAAGTCATGTGGCACCTGAAATGATCCAATAAAATCTAGCAGAATGTAATTGTTACATTCTGTAGTTTTTTTCCTCTGTGTTTTGCAGGAGCCATACAGAGACAGTTAAAGTATAGGGAGGAACAAGCAGCACAAAAATAAGTATGCATACTGGGGATGTATTGCCTTGTGTATTGCTTTTATCAGTTGAGAGATGCATATTTATGTCCATAATTTTGAAAATGTGAGGTTTAGTGTACATTAATTATGCAGTCTTTAAGTCCAATCCCTAATTTAAAGTTTGATGTTAATCAGGAATTTAGCTCAGACGCAAAATACTTGGCTTGACTGTTGATTCTGCATACATTTAGGAAAGCTAGATGTACAGTCAGGCTACTTAGGTAAGGAGCCAGCTTCTGTAGCCAACGCAGTAAAGATTAAATGGCTAGTATCATGAATGGTGGGTTTTGGTTTCCTAAGCAGGTATCCCTTTACTACATAGACGGTTATGCACGCCCTTCAGCACGACTTCAGAAAAAGCTCAGAGTGGCTCTTGTGAACCTATAGGGAGACACATTTACACAACCCTTCACATACACTTACGCGTACAAGCAGTTCTCACAGAATTGCTACGAAGCCAAGAAACATTCTTTTTAGCACTCAGTATTGCCTGGCTGAAGGAGTGGAGCTAGCAGAGTACTAATTGGGACATTTGACATGAACCAGTAAAATACACTTACACTTTTTTCAGCATCCAAAGCACAGATGGCCTTAATGTGCATCTGATCCCTGCCAGTAGCATATAAGGATCTTTAAAAAAGAAATAATGGACATAGTTCTCATAATTACGAACTCCAGGTTATAATATTTTAAAACGCCTTGTATTTATACTAATACATTGTTAAAAAATGCAATAAAAATATTTAGTGTACATTTCTAACCATCATTTTATCTTTAAGGAATTTATATTTCTTTTGGGTTAATTAATGTGAGTTGCTGTCAGGTGTTCAAGACATTTGTACTATATAATTACCAGATATATACAGAATCATCTCTGACTATTCCATTTCTTTTTTATTCCTGACCGTTCTATGCACTTTAAAAAATTGTGCGAAAATTGTGTGAGTGAACAGGATAATTTTTGTTACGGGGACAGAGAAACGATATAATTTTGTTTTGCACATCATGTGTTATGATGCCAAAGTACACAAAGTCGAAATATCACTGGCATTTTAACATTCAATTGTATAGTGAAATACATTTGTTTAAAAATATGAATGATAATTTATTCTGAAATATTGTGAGATCCTTAGAATAAATAAATCAGCAAATACTGCTTGACCCGGCCCTAATCAGTAATAGGCTGCAAAATAAGATAAAGGTTATTAAAATAATCCTTTTATTGAAAGAGAAAATTAGATAAGTTGCGCTGATTGACTCTGAGGCCCTCCTAGGGACATGTAAAATGAAGAATAAACTCAACTTGATCTACTCCAAAAAGCCTGAAGAAATCCTCACAGCTGGAACATCACCACTAATTACATTTTTGCTTTTTGGGTATATTTTGCCAACTCTTTCCATTCATTTATAGTGATGTTCTACCAGTAATTCCTTAACAAAACTAAAATGCATGGTCTTTAAAGAACGTATTTGCTTCAAAGAACATATTTGCTCTTGACAGCTATAGATTTCATTTGCATTGAACCACAGTTAGCGAAAGACTACAAGAACTACTTGTAGAAAATACGCTGTGTTAAAAAACACGGTTTGGCTGTTTTGCTTATTTCTTGCTGAGTCAGTATAAATTTCTTGCTCCTGGGCACTCTTTCTCCCCTCCTTCACCACATAATCCCAATCCTATTATCCCTTTCCAAAGTGTTCGGCCACCTTGACTGTCCTTCTTCCCTATTTTCTCAACTCAGCATTCCCTGACTTCTTGATTAGTCCCTGTCTCCTTGTCAAGTCATCCCTGTTTCTAAACCCCCACGTCTCGATTCCAGCCAGCAACATGTTCCCTTTTTTTCCTCTGCGTTTATAGGTAAATTGGCTTACAAGGTATCAGCATAGAAGGGACTTCACTGAACCTGGGAGAAAGGGAGGCCCCTAATCTTGTGTTCAAGGGGTGATTCTCCCACTGGCTCTAATTTACCATCAGGGAGGCAACTCCAGCTGCAGTATGCTCAGAGACCCTGTGCAGCAGTGAAGAATGATGTGTAGGGACTGCATTTTCTTTAAAAGGATTAAAGAAATACTGGAAATGTATTAATTGAAACTCTCTTTTCTAAAAAAGACACGCATGAAGTTAGAATATTCTATTTTCAGTGGTCAAAATCAGACCAAACTGTCAGTAAATATGAGTGTTACTACTGATGGGCATCTAAACCTACTTCCAAAGTTGACGTATAAAACTAGATTCTTACATACTTGTATTCTTGTGTAGTCTTTTATATGGAGTGAAAGTGTGCATATTTTGAAGCCATGCCACTTATGAAAATGGTCCATAAGGGTAGTGGTACAGAGATGTATGAATTCTCTAAGACCTATTTGTACAAGTATATGTGACTCCACCAGGTATAAAGCCATCATGTGCAATGTATACATCCAAGAAACAGATTCTTAGTAGCTATGGTCCTTTCCATGTAAGCTTTTAATCTTTTAGTCATATTTCATTATTGGTGAGTTACTATTCCCAAAGTCCTCAGGCAAACATACCGAGCCAAGAAATAGAACTCGTTGGACAGCATTTCCGATGGTACTGTTAACTGTGAGAGCACCAGCTTGTTCGGAATGTTACAGAAACAACCACCAGCTAGTCAGTCTATTTGAATATTTTAGATTCTCCCCCTATTTTCAGCTGCCACAGTTGCAAATGTTTTGCTTTCAGAGTATCTGGGTGCCCCGGAGAACTGTTTTTAGCATAAAAAAGAAGAAACCAAAATGTAGATTGAATCAAAAACTATTTTTGTAAGGGTTAGTTTTAGTACAGTCCTTCTACAGTTCGCGGTCATCTTGCATTGCCCCTAGTTATGTGCAGGGTGAATCTTGAACTACCAAATCTATAAAGCAGCCAAATGACATGGGAATTGAGCAAGAGGATTTTTTTTTTCTTAAATCTGCGTGAAGTTGGTAAACATTTCAGTTCAGCATGTGGGACCCCCTGTTCTTTTGTAATAATATAAATCAACAGTTAGAGATGAATTTAAATAGAAGAGCTTCTCACACCTGAAACCTCTAACTCTGAGAATGGTGAAATACAAAACTTTGTACTAAAGCATGTTTGACGATATAAACCAAAATCATATTAAGCCAAATGGAATAGATTGTTTCCACAAAAATGTATGCACCAGATTTATGATAGTAAAAAGTGAAAACAGGATCCTCTTTCATCATTCAAATGGTAAGAATGAGCCCGTTTGAGGAACAAATACGTGTGAAATATTTTACAGAGAACAAAAAAGCATCAAGATACATTACAAAAAACCATTAAATGATTACAGAAAGGCAGTAATCTGTATAGTATTTTTTGGAGCCAGCTATTATCGCTTGCTTTCAAATCCTGGCAATATCAATATTCTCCAGTTTGATTGGTGACTGGTCTGAACTTATCCTACTTGCTTTAGGAACAAAGACAAGAGAATGGCTACCTCTATTCATCTATTATTGTTTAAATAGCTGTCACAGCTTCCAGGATGTCTGTTTCCATGTTATCTGTTGAAAGAATAAAATAGAATGGCAACAAACCAAATACAGTGAAAAATGTTCATTGTGTTTGGCCCAAACCAGCTGCTGTTTGCAGATAAAATCTGGTTTGAACAAAAACAGGTGAATTTTGGAAATTGAGGAACAATGGATGGAGTGGATGTAGCATTTACAAATATTTTAAAGATATGTGTCGCATTGAGACTTGCCTATTACGGTGATTTAGTTCGTATGTCAAGGCACATATTCATCTCTGCTCAAATACTGTAGAGGCTTGGGTAACAGCTTGTCTTATCCTTGTTTATTTGTTAATTTATAACATCTCAGTTCCCAGCACAAGCCCAGGCAGGCCCGGACACTTCTTTGTTCTGCCTTGTTCTTTCTTTTTTTTCCACTTTTCTTTACACTGTTGTGCTCCCAGTCCCGACAATGGAGTTGTAGATTGACCCTCTTTCCCCTCTTGCCCTGGCTTGTCTTCAAATGCTTCCTTTGATGCGTTCAGAGTGAAAATGCCTGTCTCCCAGCAAGGGCTCATCATTTTTGTAGCATTGCTCTGCTAGTAGGGTAAGAGGAATGTTAGTTGCTCTTTTGCAACAGTTTAGAAAATGTTAGGATAATGATTATTTGGAAACAAAGATATATCATTGTATTGAGAAAAGAGGACTTCTGCGGATGTGGAAGATTTAAAAACGCCTTATTTGCAAGAGGTCGTATTATTTTGCTACTAAGATATGTGGTTATGTTTTAATTGGCTGTGTTTACAATGTGGTTTTTCTTAAAAATGCATTTTTCAAGATTCCCTCAATCATTGCTTATCTCACATCCACAAACATCCATGCTTCCTGTGTATAATATGTACATTTGCTCTGTTTCAAACATACTCGCACTCAAAGTTTATTTCACATGGGACATCAAGAAAACAAAGTCACATTAGTCTGACTTTTTTTTTCTGAGTTGACGTTTCATTAAAATAAGTTCATAGTAAGTTCAGCTCTCTAGTCTTACCCTTCAGTGTAAATTTGTTTCTGTTATTTATTATAAGAGTTTGGATGTTATTTTGAGTTCATACCATTCTGCATAACTTTAACCTTTTTTGAGTTACTTTGCCTATTGCAAAACCACGCCACACATTGTTTGTAAAATCTCTGCAAACTTTACATGTTTTGAGCATGCACAGAGTACAGCAAAGTTAACGTATATATAATTTTAAAGGAGTAATACAGTAAAACATGTAATCCCTTGCTTAATTTCTATGCCAAGACCTGTGTTAGAAGCTTTCTGTATCTCAAAAATTTCATGGAAGAGCATATTTTTTAAATGAACTAAGGCCTAAGGAAATTTTAAGTGGGTCAGTTTTATCTAGTATGTTTTAAAATATTTTGACAATTTGAGACCTAAATTATTAGTAAGATTCTAAGTTGTCTTAGAAAGTATGAGAGGTCATTGGTCCGTTTCTCTGACAAACCTAGAGGCAAATCATGTCCCTTTTTCAGTTTACTTTCTTATTTATATGAATCAGCTCCACCGTGCACACTAGGGATTAGACTCTTTCTTGCTATACATGCAAGTCCAATACTTTCACCGGAACCACTGATATAAGAAGTCTTTAGCCAAAAACCTCAGTGAAGTAACAAAGATGATGTTCTGTAATTTTTTTTTTCCTTTTTTTAAATGTTGGGTAGGAATCATTTGGGAAAGCTGTGTTTGCAGCTGAGGAAAAAAAAATGTTTTCAGCTATGCAATAATATTGTGTAGTGTTTATCAATCTGTTGTCTCACCAGTTTTTTTTAAAAGTTTTGGATTGTTTCTTTTGGTTAATGAAAGCATAACAAATCTGACAGCAGTTTGGAAAAAACATTTGGTAATGATTTTTCACACTAGAATAGGATTTGAGAAGATGAACTAGCAGGATGATCTGAGAACAAAAAGGTAGTTTGTAATACCCAGGAATACCTAATTTATTTTTCCTAATGAAGTGGTGAATACTTCTGTAATATTTTAGAAGTTGGGAAGAAACAATTCAGATTTAGGGCCAAATTTAGTATGTTACTACAAAATGACTACAGAGATCTCCATGTTGCTGTGGGGTAGCACGAGGACAGAGGATACATCCACAGAGTACATTTTTCAGAGCCTGCTTTGAATCTCAGTAAGGTAGATAGGAAATAGTTCAGTAATCTATAGCCAGTTTTTCTCAGCACTTTGTCATGAGTGGAAAACTTAAATATAGATGAAAAAATCTTTTATGACTCCAAATGGGCTGAAGCTTTCTTTGGTCAACTTCAATTCATGTCACAAAGCTTTGAATGATGACTTTATGAGAACACAAATGTGACAAATAGAGGACATGAAACAGGGTCTTACTCCTTGTGTCGGCTACTCTCAGCCTGAGCCACAGTGAAGTAGGAAGAACAGCTTCCACGGTAGGACTGATCTCACCTAAAGTAGATCTCTCCATCTGAGCTAGTCCACTTAGGCACTTCTAGAGGAAGATTTGTCTGCTGCAGTGGGTGCTGGTGATATTAGTGCCTTAAACTGGCATCTGCTTCTCTCCACTGGCTATAAAAAGAGCTAAGAGGTACCAGCGCAGAAGGAGATGTCCAAATGCCTGTTTGGGTATTTCTGTGGAGGGACGTAGTGGATGAGGCTTTTACTCTAGCACTGTAAATACTGGCCAGCACGGCAGAGCTAGTGAGGAGATGGGGCAAGAAATCAGCACCTGAACATGGTTGATGGAGGTTGGTTCCTTCTGGAGTGGCGGTAGATGGGGACTCTTGGAATGAACTGGGACTCAGAGTTATGGGTTTCTGGTCCTGGGGTCTTCAAAGCCTTCACTCTAACCCCTTGGTGCTGCAGATTTCAGTTTTCCTGGTCCTAGACTCTGTCCACTTATGAAAATACTGCACCCTGGTCAAAGAGAGAGCTCTTTTTAAGCAACTAGGATCAGAACTTCTGTATAATACAATTCCTAATGTACATGTTAGGATAACTAGAGAAGTATAACTATTTAGTCAAAGTATAGTTAATTCAAGCGCAGAAAGAAAGAGAAATTAAAATACCCCAAAACATATGTGTCTTATAAAGATCAAAGCTCAGATGGAAAAGAACAAGTCTGACAAACTCTTCTGTGGTCAAATAGCTATGCAGAGATCTGCATAATACCAAGAGTACATTCTGATGTCCTTGTACTGTATTGAGATAGATCGATATGTGTCAGTTAGTGACTGAGCCCTTGGTAAGAAAAGTTTGTATAGATATATGTATCTATATATATGTATAGATAGTTTTCCTTTTGAAGAATTCAGATTAACATCTGGTGCAAAGAAATTGACCTAAATTTCTGTATCATATCAACAGTAGTCTAAAAATATTCCAAAATGTTAAAAAAAAAAAGGGTATTGAAGTTTCTATTAATTGTGGGCGTTTTCTTCCTTTTTTTTTTTCACTCACTTTATAATCTGTTCACAGATTATCTGTGAAGCTTTAATCTTAGAAGTCTTCAAGCTGTGCGAGTTTTTTCGCGTTGTGATGTCAGAACTGATCAGATGTGATTGTTACAAAGATCCCGCTAAGGAGTTTAGCACTAATTGTTAGAAGATGTCCGTGCTTAAAAAAACTAGGCCAGTGACTGTAACCATGCTGTTAATTTCATGTATTGTTCAGAGCATGTTTTAATAGTGGGAATCAGGTGTACTTTCTTGATTAAAAATACATTGAGGAACTGTAGTTTTTCTTGGCGTTGCAGGATCTTCTGAGCTGTAAGAGAAACCATTAAGAGCGGGAAGGGTTAATTGTATGGGAAGCCTCGTATTCAAATCCTTCTCGTATACAAAATATATGTCATGCTAGAAAATATGCTATTGTCAATCCAAATAGAACACAAACTAAAATGAGATAATTGGGAAGGTGCCCATAAAGTCAGCCTGAATATATTATCACAAGTATATGTGAGATAATATTTGTTTTAAAAAGATTCTGTGGCACTGTAAACTCAGTCTCATTAGAGACTGCATTTAAAAGGCTTATAAAGTTACTCATTAATGTTATCTTGTTGTATCTCCACAGCTTTTTCATTAAAGAAAATTCAGCAGAAAGCATTTTCTCCTGATAGCAGGAACCAATTTGCAATAAATGTTCTGGAAACCACTAGGGAAGCCATTACTGAGGTCTAATAAAAACAGACAAGCGTAACTTGTTCTATATTTTTGTTTCAATCACATACAGATGAGACCCCGCTCTCCACACCAACCGCAAGAGACAGCCTTGACAAACTTTCTCTAACTGGGCATGGGCAACCACTACCTCCGGGTTTTCCATCTCCTTTTCTATTCCCTGATGGATTGTCCTCCATAGAGACCCTTCTGACTAACATCCAGGTAGGCCTTTCTGTAGATCAGCTTAAAGGGATGGAGAGGAGCCAGTTGCAGATTTGTCTAAATTAATACAACCATTCTAGCTTAATTAGTTCATAAGATTATTTGGATCAACTAATTTACTGAAACTTTCTAGCAATTTAGGTTTTAAAGGAACCACAGCAAACAAATGAATTTAGAAGCTGTCAGATACAGTACATAAAAATACAGATTGTATATTAAACCGCAGCAGAGAATTCAATGAGAATTACATTGGTGTGTTTAACAACATTTGTCTTAAATGCTCTTTTTATTACAGGCTAATGAAATGTATCTTACTGTTTAACTTTATCTCATTTACTAAGCAGAGAAACATTTCTTTAATAAATAGTTATTTTAAATTGCTGGAGTGCCAAGGTGGAAATTATATTTAAAGCTATTTGAAATGTGTCTCTCATAAAAGCATTCACAAAAAAGCACTTCTTTTATAAATAAGCTCACTTCACTTAAAGTACTGTCTTCAAAGAATAGACTTCAAAGGGTATTACCAAATTTTCTACAGATTTCCTATTGGGTAGTCACTATGTCTGTTGTGTGTACAGTACAGACTGATTCAAGTATTATTTAAGGTATACACTAGCATGTAGCTTGGAGACACAATGTTGGTGTTTCATATTAGAATGAAGGGGGTTTTTGTCGACAAATTCAGTGATAATCACAGTGTTCATCATCATGTGTTCCCCAGATGCAACTTTTGCAACCATATGGTTGTACGTTGCATGCAGAAGCCAAATTATTGTGCAGGAATGTTGCTGTACGCTTCTACGGGAGAACTTATCTTGGGCCGCATGTCTCCGGGACACAGGGCTCTACCCACCCTGGGGACAGTGATGCACAGACATCAATATGATGGATACAAAATGTCCGTTTATTTAGCTGCGTCACATGCTTATATAGCTCTTGCGCTTCCTGTTCCTGCCACTCCTATGGGGAGGAGTCTATCTTTCCGTCACATCCCGTGATCTTCTGGTCACCGATCCCTGTCTATTCCCCTACACAGGAAGTAGTGGAGCCGTATTGTACTCACAGAATCACAGAATGGTAGGGGTTGGAAGGGATGTCTGGAAATCATCTCATCCACCCCCTCTGCTTGAGCAGGGACACCTTCCAGATAAGCCTTGTTTGTGCAGCTACTGACTTCTAATATATTTGTCACAATGTTTTTTCCTGCTCATTCCTGCAAATACATAAAATCAGTTATATTCTGTTCAGCAAAGGCTAGGACAGAGTAGGGCCAAATCCTGTTCACTCTACTTTCTTAAACAATCTTATTAAAGTTTATGGCACTTCAGACTTGTTTTATGAAAAGTATACAGTCCATTCATTAGTGATGCTTTGAGAGCTAATAATGAAAAAATACTGCTATTTAAGAATTAAGTATGGCTGTATCTGCCTGGTCTGAAAGAGCATATCTGTGACTGCTTTTTATGGTTCTGAGACTTAGGATCTTAAATATTTAAATCATAAACTAAGGTAATTCTGCAACAGTTAGCATTCTTCTAACAGATCTGCTGCAACGGGTAAAGAATGAATTTTTTTCTAAAGGCAGAAATACAGTTAGCAAAGTATGTAATGTTTTAGCTGTGCATGCATGTACAGGAAAGTTCTTAGTAATTTTTTTGACAAATGTGTGCACTCAATGTCTCTAGACAGCAACCTAATGAGCAAAGCATTCAGCATCAACAGGTTAGCTAATCTTGTGATTGAATATGAGAGTGCTGCACTACTTCAGGATAAATGACCAGGATTAATTTGCCAAGAATGCACTCAGTTTTGTTTTACAGAAAATGTGAACGTGAAATTCAGTAATTGCTTTTTTTTTTTTTTTTTTAAATAAAATCCCCCTAATCTTATCTGGGATGAAGAGCTAAAATGAAAGGCAACATTGTGAAGAAACCAGAGACGACTTTATGCCTTCTCTCACTGTGCTTTTGTACTTACTGCTCCTTACCTTGAGGTTCCACAACATGATAAATCATCTATCAGGGTAAACAGGTGGGACATAAGTCTGTCTGGATTTTTTCAGTATGTCCCCATATAGCATTACATGATTTCTGCAGATCTCTGGGAATCCTTTCATATATCGTCAAGGTGTTTTTTCCCCGCATAGATTTAATATCTGTCAGGATAATATTAGAAAAAATGCTTCATTTTTTTTTTTTAAAAAAAGGTAATTTGATTTTCCCACCTGTGTAGAAAAAGTGAAGTATTCTCTTTAAAACAGTAGAGTCTATTACAATAACCTATGCACAATAGTGGCAGTTTCTCTAATCAACGCCATTTAAAATGTTTTCCATACCTAACAGTTATTGCAACGTGTCGGGGCTACCCCAGGCCCAGAGATGAGTTAGTACTGTGGTACTGACACTTTCAGAGCTGAGTTTTAGGTATTTGACTACAAGTTCAAACTAGTTTATGGGATTTGTGGAAAGAGGAAGTTCTGTAGTATGGTGCCTGCTTGCAAGTGACCTTGCTAAGAAATGCGTAAGCATTACCTGAAACCCATGATGTGTTACAGTACATGAGTCAGAAGGACTCTTGTCACTGGGTAAATACGTCCTTGCTCTCCTCTGGTCCAGAAGAATTTTGCATCCTATTCAGTAGAGAGGTGTGGATTCAATGGGGAGGTGGAGCAGTAAGATGCCTCACCGTTCTCTTGTTGCAGCTATGCTAGCAATGGAGCAGATCTTTCTAGAAAAGATCATCTGGCCTACAGTCCATTCCCTGCCTCCAGTACTAAGGTGCTTTTGAAACAGAAAAGAGCAGAAACCTAGCCAAGGCGAGATGAGTGATTTAGGTAAACGCTGTTCTTTTTTCCCCAGGATCACGCATGATGAAAATATGGATGTGTCCTTTCACAGAAAGGGTATACGTCTGCTTGTGAAATGCAAGCGTACACCTTCATTAGGTCATGGGACTGGGGTGCACACACGACCTGCCACATGTGGTGGTGGAGGTTGCCTGTGTTTTAGGGATATGGTGGTCACATGAATACATAGGCAAGCAGCCTCTGGTTACACCAATGTGTGTGGACATGATGGTAGATATCTGTGCTGTGATCCCCTTGTGTATATTCAGTTGTGTGAGGTGCAGGATCGGAGCATCTGTGTAATATAGACCTTGGGTGCCTCCGGAAGAGGTTGTAAAGCCTGTCCTAGTTTAAAATAGAACAGGATTAGGGTACTGTATGGGCACTAGGAGCTCTAATTTTGACCTTTGTCTGGGTAAGGAGGATCCTAAACCTTGCCATGGGGACGGTGCTTTGGGGTATGTGAGCAAAAAGTTCTAAAAGCTTGATATTTGAAAACAAAATGTGCTAGAAGACTTGCAGGTGCTGAAGAGCTTAGGTGATTGAACTTGGTGCCTAACTTTACTTACTTCTGTTTTAGGAGTCTGAGTCATCCTTTAAAATTGGCCACTAAACACAAGTGAGTCTGTGTCTTCCATCCATACTAAAGTTGAATGGGTAGCTCCAAATCACTAATTTGTAATTTAAGGCAAATGCTAGACAAGACTGTTTCTATTGCTGTCACCAGGGGCTGCTAGTTAGGTTTATTTCCTTTTATAGATCATATATATGTTTTTTCTTACTTCTGCATAAATATTTATTGAAACAAAAATACAGTGTTTAATTATTTGTACATTTAAAGAGGAGATAATAATAATATAGGGTACCCTGAACAACCGAAGTTTATTTCTTGCTGGGGACTGCTGAAAAGCAAATAATAATCTGTAGCAAAGCACAATTAAACAAATACACACATAAAATAAAGAATTTAGATTGGGGACACATTTTCTTATTCTGATGTGCATCTGCACCTCTACAAAGAAGAGAAAATAAATTTCTGCAGAGAGCTTAAATTAAGTGATATGTCTGTTCCTTTCCAATGTATATTTGTTGATTTCTTCCAGGTTAAATGCTGGAAGTCTGCGTGCAGCTGAGGGGAGGATGAAGGGTGATGGAGGGTGGGTCACAGCAAAATGCTGTGTGGGTGCTAGTGAGAAGGCTAAAGATGTTTCCATGCCCCTCGCATAAGTTCACCTTTTTGATTCATGGCCCGATTATGCCAAAGTATGTTACAGCCACAGACTTTCACAATACTGCAATATTCTTTGGTAATAGTAATGTTCTTTTAAGCTTTTAGAGTCTGAATCTTTATTGTCCCTGAGCTGAATTTCCATTAATATCTAAGGGATGAATTAGTTGCACCCTGATCACTATATTCTTCTATCAAGACTGTATTGTATTGACAGTCTTGTTGCTAAGTATTTTTAGAGAGATATGTAAAATAAGTTGCAAGTAGCCCATTGATATTAATAAAAGAAATGCATGATTACAAACTAAATTCCCCTATGAAACCAAAGCAAACTACTGGCTTTATTGCTGTGAGTCACCTGCACTGTTACCATCTATGACTAAATACACAAGAGAAAAATACTGCAAACACTGGATAAAGTAAAAAACCACAGTTTTACTTCACGTTATTTTATTTATCTTCTGCTAAAATTCAAGACAATGGTTTTATTTTTAACAGAAATTATTAATGGAAAAATGGCATTTATACTTGTGCAATATACCTTTACCTGTGACGGAGATATTCAATCTGAGATATTACAAAAACATCTTTCTGGAGTCATCTGTAGAGATAGTCAAGCTGTGTTATCTTACCTTGCTTATGTTACTAAGTCAGAAGTCAGTTATGAATAGCAAATATTAAAAAATTAACCTGTGAAGTTAACTAAAATGTATATATCAAATTTGTTTTTTGCAATACTTTCACTAGATAATTTTAATGCTGACAGCATACAAATTATATAGAATTTCGTCACTAAAAAAGAAGCAATGTTATAGCTAATATTGCAAAAGGAAGCCCCTGAGCTAACTATCTCTGGAAGCTGGGAGGTCTGACCAGGAAACTTTACTGTGTGCATGCCTTGTTCTTATAGTTTCCCTTTTCACTCACTATGGGCGATTGCTGGAAACAGGATATAATCTTCTAGAGAGACCACTGGACTAGCTAGTAAGACCATTTTGATGTCACATATAACTGTGTAGCTAACTATGTTAGGTGGAACACACTGGAGAGGTAGCTAGAAATAGAACAAGCTTCTGTGTATATCTTTCCCTCCAGCCCTTTCAAAATAGGCAACCCATTATTTGCATTTTTTAAAAATAATGACGGGTAATACTGGCTTTAGAGCTGAGTTGAGGTTTGATATCTGCTTAATTCCTGTGGGATCAGTAGACTGCCCTAACATGATGGTGTTTTCAGATACATGGGAGAATGTGAAGAAACATCAACCACCTATCATCTTAACTTATTATTTGGGACATTTCTGAAGAATTTATCAGTGGAAAATATTAAAACAAGTGCATTAAAAGTAAAGAAGTAAACAAACCAAATCAGAATGATCTATAAAACTCCAGAGGAAAACTGTCCGGTTTTGACATTACGTTGAAATAAAAAAAACGTATTAGCAGTGACATAGAGGGGAAGAATAGCGTGCCATGTTAAAGCCTGGCTCTAGATAGAGCCGTACTGTATTAAAAACAAATCTGGAACCTGAGCATGTTCACTACAATTATCATTATCCAGCCTCCATAACATCTGACCTTCCCTAAAGGGAAATATTTTCTTTTTGTTAATGTCCTGTGTTGCACTGCATTTCCCATTGTCATTGGCAGCATATTGATTTAATATCAGGTTAGAGGATTAGCCATAGCAAATGCAAGTTGGACATACTGTATTTTGTATAATCTTTTACAGCTGATCCACTGGGAGAATTAATAGAATTTCATGCAACTCTGAAGTTGCTATTCCCGTTCCAAGGGGCACTGATGATTTTTAAATGCTGTACTTTTTACTTGTTTTTCTCACCCCTTTCTGCATTGAATACAGGGAGATATTGAATGTTTCCAGTATTTCTGCATTAGAGCTGCCATTGGCAGTAACAGCACTTTTGCATATGCATCAGTTTGGCTCTAGTGCAGATTTTTTTCACATTGGACGCCTACTGATGTGCACTGATTTAACTTCTAAAAATGAAACTTAATTTTGTGTAGCTTATAAGTAGTCCCTAGTGGGTCTTGGCTCCAAAAAGCTAATATTTTTCAGACATAATCAGCAGCAATAGGTAATGTATTACCATTAGCTACGTTAGCAGCAAGTATGAAAAAAGAAAAGGTTGGGGGAGGAAGTGTGGTGTAGAAATTCAATAGAAAATGTAATATGCTTTTAGCAGCTTCATACTTTGCAGCAATTCTTAATATGAAATTACACACATCAGTGTTACACTCTAGTATTATTCTCCATGTTTATTCATAATGATTGTTTCATATTTAAAGAACACCAAAATATTGTGTTTTGTCAGCCAAGGACAATAATAGTTTAATAGTAATTTATTTTAAACTGCTACTGATAATACAACCAATCAACACATTAAGTGGTGCCAACATTGGCATCTTGCTAAATAATCTCTAGGCTTTGCGCTGAGAGTACATCTTTCAAAGATAAGTCAACAAGAGCAATCAGAGCAGAAAATTAGAATTTGGTATCTTAGAATTAAAATACAGCTAAACTAAAGTTTTAATTGGGGTGATCTAAAAGGGCACTTGATGTAATGATCTCTTTCATTTGTTACTAATTGTTTGTTCCTGATGAAGAAGAAACATGTACATGAATGTAGTTGAATTGAGTAAAGACGGCAGTTGCTTTAGCAGCTCGATTTTATTGTTAAACAAGATGTATTGTAAGAATTTGGGAGGAGGGTGTTTGCGGCTTTAAACTTAGTTGAAAATACACTTTTCATCAACAAATACTTTTCATGTAATTTCACTTGATCTGGTTTATTAGTGATTTGGAGGAATCACATGTTCCAGTAAGTGATGGATTGGCGGAGATTAAAATATTCTAGATATTAAGTGTAAGCCAGAAGCAGGTATTGATAAACAACTCCTACTTCAGTTTCTCACTATTTCGAATGCATCCCGTATAGAAAACATAGTTTGTGATGGCTGTAAATGTAAGAGAATGTGGCACGGGAAGGGAACAGAGTTCAGGTGGATAGTAACTTTTTTAAAAAATAGCTTGGAAAGGCTTTACAAGTATTTCAAATTGTATTTTACTTTGCATATGTCTGTAGAGGTTTATATTTAGCTTTGTGTGGTTTTCTTTAGTATTCATCCAGGTTTAACATTCAACACAAAATACCTCTGTTTTAGCTACTTCAGAATAGCATTCGGTTCTTTTGAAGAAAGCTGCTAAAACTTTAAATATTTGTAAGCACATTTGTTGTGTTACCATTGTTAGATGTTTTCAATGTGGTTCTGTGCTTATGCAGTGTATGTCATTTTGGTGACCATCTGGGCCTTGCACTCGGAAGGTCTTGATTTCTTTCAGCTCCTGTGGACTTTAATAGATTGAAGTCTAATAAAGGTGCAAAGTATTAAGCTCTGAATAAGGCAACTGAGTACTGAAAATAACAGGCTCTGAAAACAGACTCAAAAGAGGAGTTTGAAGGACAAAATTGCAAAGCAGGCACTGACGTTGGGAAGACTAGTGGGATAAATGTGCAGACTAACACTCACAAAAATACTTTTTAAATTTCTGAAGTATCAGCATGCTGGCTTCTTTTTCCATTCCTTTTTGGAGATATTTCTAACAATTTTAGTAAAAAAACATGAGACCGACAATCCAGTTCAGGAAGCGTGCCTGAAGGGTGAGAAAGCTTACTTGGGAGTTGGGGGACGTGATTTCATGTCTGTAGCGTGGTTGTTCTGAAACCTGGTCTTGAGTGTGAACCTTTTATCTGTTAGCTGAAAGGTTCCCTGGCAGAGCTACTGGGGACTACTCTTCAGTCTCTCTTGTTGGCATTGTTTTGTTTTATATCGGTAATTAAATCTCTGTTGGGTCAAATTATCTCTACAGTTAAGTTGTCAGGAGACTTGCCTTGGATACAGAAGAGTTAGGTTTATATCCATGGAGGTTCATACATGCATATCCATGCTTAATTATCTATTGTATTATGATAGCTTCAGGAGGAGAGATTCAGGTGTAGACCTAGGAGCCCGATGGCCAGGCTTTTGGAAAATTGAAAAAGAAGTCTTTCCTCTTCCCTTGTTCATTTATTTCAGTTCTGTTTCTCCTCCTCTTTTTCATACCCTATCTCAGTGTCCTACCTAATTATTAGCTGTGCCGGCATCTTCCTGTTTCCTTGCAAAAAAGAAGGAATTGTGAAGTTGAAGTTCTCAAGAGAAGTTTAGAATAGGCTGAATCATTATTTCCTGATAAAATAACAACAAAAAAGGTAGGGTTTATTTCAACCGTCCCAGGTCAAGAAATTGAGAGGTGATTACGTTTTGTTGTCTGCTGTGAGGTAACAATTGTACAAGGTCAGGAAACGGACTTTTTAGAACAGAGATGTCTTTCTCCTCTGTGACTGTCCTCTGCTTAGCACCCCAATAACCCTGTCTTCCTTAGAAACTCTATGAAACATGAAAATATTTGAAAATAATAATAATTAGCGATAATAGGAGCAAGATGGCAAGCCTTTAAAAAAGCCTTTCTCCCTTTGGTAATTTCCATTGGCTTGAGTTGTGCTAGAGATTGAATTTGCCATTCTGTGGATGATGTGATTATGAGAGTGCCAATTCTTTTTCAATGGGTCAGCTTTTTGTTTTGGTCACAGGCAAGTGCCTGATGTAGGCTTGTCTCTTTTATCTCTTACAAAGAATAAACCTATCCCTATAACTTTTTTGCATTAGTTGCATGCACAAAGGTGAGTGTGCGTTTTCTGAGAAAACTTGACTCCTGGCTTTTTACAGATTTTTGCCCACCTGTTAAAACTAATTCCAGTAAAAATTTGCTGTTGATAATTGGGAGGCTTTAACTGAGTAACGGGATTATTGAATTTGTAAAATCTCACATGAATAATCAAGGAAAAATAACAGAAGTTATTTATTTTCTCAGCTGTTCTAACATTCTTCAAACATTATCCAACTTTATCTTTGAACAGGGTCTACTAAAGGTTGCTATAGACAATGCCAGAGCTCAAGAGAAACAGGTCCAACTGGAAAAGACAGAGCTGAAGATGGAGCTCTTCAGGGAACGAGAACTGAGGGAAACACTTGAAAAACAGTTGGCTGTGGAGCAGAAGAACAGAGGTATCTTAATTAAGCAGACATAAACACCTTTTAATTTATTTCCTTAGGAAAGCTAATTTTTTCTCAAACACCTGTGTTTGATCAAAACTTTTCCCCCTTACCTCATTTTATGTCCAGGCTGACTGCAATGCAGGAAGTTTTACAACCTGCCTGATTCTGCATAGGATCTCCATGAGATTTAGGACAAGGACCTTCCTTTTTCTCAATGTGTTTATTGAATGTTATTTATTACATCAGTAATACACAACACAATTATAAATACCATAGGTGCTGTTATTGACTTTGGCAGGTTGTGATAGTTATGAAAAAGGAGAGCTGCTTAATACGATTTGTATCAAATTTAAGAATCTGCAAGGTTTTAGGAACTCTTGTCTCTGTTCCTATGTGCTAGGGTCGTATATTGCATGTTTAGGCAAACCATATGTAATGAATATGAAGATAATAGTTATATATAAGCCATTTATGATGCATAGTAGATCAAACATGTTTGTAAAAGTAACAGTTAAGGCTCTTCTTGATAAGGCAGTAGCATTTGTAGCATATACAAGTTAAAGATGTTTAAATAATTTAATTGATAGTAAAAGTAAGGGAGTTTACAGTGATTTGCATTAACTATTTGCATTACGAGCATGTTCTCATCTTTCTTCATGGGTCTATTTTTCTGTATATCTTGCCCTTTAATAGTGTCTAATTACTTTGCAAGGGACAGGTAACCTCTGGGGCTCACTTGCTGTTTAACACAAACTGTGACAAGTCAGTTTTGTATATTTGCACAGCTAGAGTTATAACTCTCTTGTCCAGTTTAATTTTCTGGGAACCAGCTAAATAGGGAATCCCAAGAACACTTGGATTCACAACCAGTATCATATACCTTTAACTAATGTGCTGGCAGTAAGTACACAGTGTTTCGTGGCTTGACCCATCAAAGGGCAGGACCATCACGTCATTAATTTCCCTTTTTTAACTTTTGAGAAAACATTTAAAAATACAAATACTATTAACAATTATCAGAGGTGTGCAATGAATCATCCCTTTGTCCACAACTGGCCTATTTTGCTCAGTACAATTACACTACCTACACTTTTAAAGTAGTCTTGTAAAAGAGCTTGGTTGTTCTGCACATCCTTCTACCTCTGTGTCTTACAACTGCTGAAATATATATTGCTTTTAGAGTTAGGCAATCACATACAGAACAGAAAAAGGGGGGGGGGGGTGGGGGGCCGTCTGACCTAAGTTAAGTTTTGCCATCTAAAAGTTAGGCATCTCATTTAAGTTACTATAAGTTCCCTTTCTGGTCAATAAAGGGATTCATATATCGTGTTCTCAGACAGGTAGGTGGGGTCAATTACATTGTGAAGACTTCTTTCTCTTCCCTTTATCTCCAGAGGGAATATAGTTGGCTGGGCTGGACTAGACACATGTTTTGAGCAGTTAAAATTAAGCAAAAGGAATTTCACTCAAAGTTGTATGTCAGGAAAGAGCACAGGATAGTCCTTTATTTTGTTCAGGGTACTGAAATAATTGACAATGTTATTTTCAGCATGATGCATTACCTGCTTTTTTATATGTATCCCTCTAATGATGATATTGCACTGGTAAAAGAGTCAGACTAAAGAGGAATGGATTTGAACACTTAATGGTGGTATGCAGCAAAGCAAATATAATGAGGATGACTATCACTGCTAGTGGATACTTTTGTAGAAAAGAAAGATAAGTAATGGATTATTCCTTAAAATGAACTGATCCAAGGAGGAGAGAAAAAATAAGGCCAGATTGTAATTATTGTGAGAATTTATTCTTCAATTAAAGGTAGAAAAATACATAGGAGGCTTTAATTACTATTAGTTTTCCGGATAGCAAGTGTCATGTCTTAAAGAAAGTTTCACAGGTCTTAATGGAAGCACGAGCAAGATGGGAGAAGTGTACAATATCCCTGTTAAGAGATACCATATGAAAAAAAATGAAATACACTTAAAAGCTACAGCATAGAAACATGAGTCACTGTGTCACATACAGGTCAAAATCCATTAGGTGAATGGGATCTTCAGCGTTAGGCAACATCTGCCTTTTGCTCATCATATTAACACAAGTCAAATATCTTTGTTCAGCGGATACCTCTGAATATTTTTGCCATTTTTTTTAACATCAAATTCACCACTGCTACTGTATGTTCTACAGAGCTGCTTATTTACTGTACTGTTTCCTTCCTTCTTTGTAAATATTCCAATTAGTGACTCCTAAGCCTGTAGGATGTGTCTCATCAACTGGTGAAAGTAGGATAATATCTCTTCTGTGAGCAGCTACACAGTAAGGGCTTGCTAATTCTGGCTCTGACTGCTGTAGTCACATCTACAATGTGTCAGCCATGATGACATTTTAATTCAGAAAGCAACATATGTTTCCTTCTCATTTATTGCAATCACTTTCAAAGTACTCATAATGAAAACATTAAAACCGTGCAATGATTCAAAATGTATTTAGTTTAGCCTTTGTATGGATCCTAGATGTTCTTTGATGGTATAAGCTAATTAGCCTGTAAAGTAGTTGATACTATACAAAAAGAGAAAGAACCAAAATTCTGAAGTCTTGGATGTAAATTATGTAGCTATTCTGACTACAGGGTATGCGCTTGTGTTCGTTTGGTGTCTGAACAGTTCTGTGTACAGACACAAAGCAGAACACAAAATATCCAATGTAGTCAAAAAGTGGTTATTCTTAGCATATAAATTAAATAGTAATAACAATGCTGGTTCGCTTTAAAAGTTTCATTATTTGCATTTTGTGAAAGATACCACCATCACAGACTACTGCAAATGGGGAGTGTGGGCGGGTGGAAGTGTATTTCTACCTGTTCCAGCATTCATCCCTAGGCATGTACCAGAGGTTACTTTGGAGTGAGATAGAGGGCTAGGTAGATCTTAGTGGTTAAACCTAGTATCACCTAGTATCTGGTTTTGGTAAGGATAATTCTTTTACTGTGTGTAAAGAATTCTTTAGTGAGCAGTTTAGTAGATCATTTTTTAGTTAGTGTCAAAATAACAGACTTTCCAGGAAAGGGTTATCCGGGAAGGTCTCATGAGAAATAAGCTTCTTACGTGTTCATCCCTGAAAACCCTAAATGTGCTATGTAAGAAGTGGTGGGGGAGATAATGATATGCTCTGCGATCAAGTAGAAAAATTGGTTCTCGTTAACCTTTTCCATCAGGAACATAACCTGTGATATGTTCCTTTGGTTAGGGATCACGCAAGTCTTACTTTTGTGGTTGTAAGTCACTGGTAACAAAGCGAAGAAAATTGTGATGAAGTTTCACCCTGATCTTTGCAATCCTTTTTCTTGGAAAATCTGAACTGAAGGGATACAAGGCAAATATTTTTCTAAATAAGGGCCTTCTAATGCTTAATTTTTAAAAACTCCTTCCTTTCCTAATATTTCCCCTCACATTTGACAAAGCAACTATTTACTTGGCCGGGGCATCCAGCACCATAAAGGATTTGCTATGAGTTCTTCAAGGTTAGTTGGCTGATGGGACAGGAGCCGACAGAGTGCAAGGGAAATGTGGGTGGGAAATAAGTATGGGGAAGAGGCCGGGCACCAAGAGGTCAGATGGCTTGCAGAAGGCAGCAGCTTGGAGGGGAGTGGTAAAGCTCCTGCAGCCCGGGCACCCAAGCAGCTGGAGCTCCCTCTTGTGGGAGAGAAGCTGCAGGCAGGCAAGAGCTTCATCACTGTGTGTGTACTAACTGTGTGCTGTGGGCAGTAACAAAATGGTGGATTTAATCTCGAAAAAACACCTCACCTCCAGAGACAGAGGCATACCTATGTCAGATGATGCCAAAAGTACATTTCATTGCTGGTTTCAAGGTTTTCTGATTTGGACATTCACAGATTCTCATCTGTTTATTAAGAATATATCTATGCTACAGCTGAATATCACCTACAGTTTTGAATACCATGATACAGAACAGTGGCTCTTAGAATATCCCAGTGTGCTTCCAGCAAATTTCAAGTAATTTAAATTGGTGTTGTATAATTAATCATTTTATATGAACTGTTGCCGTTGTAGCGTTTCTTGGGACTCTTAATAGGTAATCACGTAGCCAAGTTTCAGATCCAAATTTGAGTTTCTTCTTTCCTAGCAATAATTCAGAAAAGGCTAAAGAAGGAAAAGAAGGCAAAGAGGAAATTGCAGGAAGCACTTGAATTTGAGACTAAACGACGGGAGCAAGCAGAACAGACACTGAAACAGGCAGCTTCAACAGATAGTCTCAGGGTCCTAAATGGTAAGAAACCAATTTTTGCCTCTGTGTCATTAACTTTCAATTTAAATGCCAAAAGAAGCTTGTTATATTGAAAATTTATAACGTGATGGGAGGAAAAAGAATGAAAATCTGTTTTCTTTCCTTCATTCAGGTGCAGCCTCTCTTTATTCTTTTGGTACTTTATATAGTATGTGCAAATAAACTCACTGGAGAGAATGTCCAAACTAGGACAATTTTATATTATTAGCTTGAGAAGTCAATTTTTTTCTTCTTCTTTTTCTCCCCCCATTTATGCTTGAAAAAATCTATTGCTCATTAATCTTCCTAGTCTAACAAAAAATTGTCCTGGCCTCCTGTCATTGTTCAACATTAAAAAAACTGACAAAGGTTGATTGTATTGTAATTCAGCATTGGAGTAACAGGTTGTAAAAAGGGCTATAAGAATCAAATGAAATATGTGTCAGTCTTACCTTTCTATGTTTCTAGACTCTCTGACCCCAGAGATAGAAGCTGACCGCAGCGGGGGCAGAACAGATGCTGAAAGGACAATACAAGGTAGGAATTTGCAAAAGGCTATAAATCTAGATCTTGCTATATGAGTTTTTCCTCAGCTTTAGACTGCTATTCAAGCATGTAGCCTACCATCTGGGCCACATCAAAACAAGTTCAAACAAGGTCAAGTTCATCTTGCTTGTTTATAAGAGAGAATACATTCTGTGCTGATAGATTTTCTTTAAATGAGTAGGTCATTTCTGTTTATACAGAGCAATTAAAGAAGAATAATTAATTTGAAGCAATATTGGGTTGAATCTCAGATGTGCTGAATGCAGTTTTTCTGAATATGTATAGTTAGATTTGAGAAAACAATGTTTTTAAAGGTATATTTGAAACCTTTTGAGCCTTTTAACTATACAAATGGCTCAACCTAATGGGCAACATTCAAGGCACGATGAGAATTTCATAGCTAATATTCAGTGGCAGTTACTGAAAGGTATGTTTCAATAAGCTACTCTGAGCATTAACGATAAATAATCTGTTTATTCCCTTCTTGGATTTTTCATTTACCATATCCCATTATTTACATTTTAATAAAACAAATCTGCTGAGTAAATTTATACATGAAATACTAAAGAGAGCCATATTACTTCCCCTGTGAATCTAAATGTATATGTATATACTGCAAACACCAAGATATTAGTAAAGAGCAAATTTTTAAGGTTGTATTTATGTTATAATGTCTTCTCTAGTCAACAGGCTAAGTCTACCTACATGAATACTAAACAGCAAAAATAGCATTTGTTTTCAATTGTAAATGAAGGTGCATTTTTCAGAGGCAAGCCTAAAACGATTAGCTCCAGTAATCACTCTCAATTGCCTTTATTTTGCATTTTAAAGTCAATCATCTTAACAGTATCATTTGACATCTTCTGTGTGCTATTTAATCACTTTTTCTAACTCATAAAGAGTTGTTACTGGTGTGCTGCAAGGAGGCCGTAACAATAGAATAAAAAGTCAACAAGCTTTTATTGTATTGAGCATATAAACAAATAAAAAGAAGCAATAAGTTCTCATGTAGGACAAACACATGTATGTAAATAAAAACATTTAAATCTAAAGCAAGTTATGTCTGCAAAGTCAATAACTCAGAAGTTGGAGTATGCCAGATTAAGTGTTGCCTGGGAAGTGGGTCCATGTTACGAGGTTTGTTATTCCAGAATCCTGCTTTCCTTCCCATAAATTGTATGCCTTATTCAAAGCACCATTTGATGTAATTCATTCAGTGAGAATCCAGCCATTATGCCATTTTGTTATAATCCAGTCATTTTATTATTTTGTTCCGTGCAAAGACAGACTTCTAATTTCTTGAGAGGCCTTTCTATTACACTAGTCACTACAGTATCGGAGCTATTTGTAAACATTAATTACTTCATCTTCAGCACATTCCTGCAAGGAAGTGAAGTTTGGAGTATTCCCATTTGAAAGCTTGGAAACAGTCACAGAGAGATTCAGGTGACAAATTGCTTAACTTCCAAGTAGCTAGGACCTATTTTTTCAGGATACTTTGCTTTTTGGCAAATGTATTCACTGTATTTAAAATCACTGTTCTTGTTGAATTCAGTTTCATTTATGGGCTGAGACACCAAGCTGGATATTTATAAAATGAGCAACACATAATTACTGAGTATTTTGAAAGTATTCCTGTTTTCTAAAGGACTTACCCCAAACTACACAGGAACAGCACTTCAGCTTTTTAACCAATATTATCCATTCTTTTCCAGCTATCCTCTGCCGAGGTGTGCTCATTTCATATATTTCCATTTCTGCAATAAATGGAATCAACAACTTATAAGCAACATTCTCAGAAATTATGACCTTTCCTTGATTCATCTGTCCAAGGTGGTACAAGTGAAAAAAAAAAACAAAAACAACAACCCACAGATGGTTATGTAGCTAAAGACTGGACCATCATATATTCTGGTCGTGATATTGGATTACATTGCAAAGGCAACCCTAATTCTGACATTTCCTGTCTCTACTTTGCAGTCTTAACATGTAATTATAATAGTTAGAATAGATTTTTTTAAGGAAAAGGAAAAAAGACGCAAGAAAGAGAGTTGCAGTTTCTTATCATTTAATATATTGAGCTTAACTGTCATACAACAGTTCAGAACTTTTAGATCTACTGCAACATGTAACCCTACAACACAAATGTAACTGTAGGAGCTTATTGTCCTTGTGGATCAGCTATTGTAGGCTGACAGGTTTTGGAAATAGTTCAAGACATAGTTAATGACACATGGGTAATGGTAAGTGTCAGGACTCCCTGTGTTCACTTCCAATATTGGAAGGAGGATTCCCTTTCACCAAAAACTCCCTTTTCTTTTTGTCCCGCTGAGCACGTATCCCTGTTACTCCTGTATCTTTGTGTCCCAGTTCCTCCTAGTTTCTTCCTCCTCACTCCAAATCCAGCTTTTGTCAATGGCTAACCTTACTCTTTCCTGGCTCTACATTACATTGTGTTTCTTTTTCTGACTTCACATTCTTCCAGCATTCTCTTCTGAACTCAGTTTCAAGCCACCCTGATTATTTCTTAAATTACAAGCTCTTTCTCTGCTCAGTGACCCCCAGCCCCCTTCTCTGTCTGACCCTTCCTGTTTCCTCCTCCTCTTGTCCAATCATTTTGACAGTCCTCGTTGCATGACATTCCCTGTTACCAGCCTTTCCTGTTTGGTGTCACGTCTCCATCTGTATTGTCTGCTTCCCCCTGCCTCCCATCAAGCTCACATGCCCTACTGCTTTCAGTACACGTTCTGTTTCTTCTTCTGCATCTCTCTGGATATCAGGGAGAGAAGCACTGAGAGAAAAGCAAAGACAATTTCTCTGTTCTTATCTCAATATTTAGCACAGCAACTGCAGGAAAAAGGAGGGAAAGAACTGCAGGGAAAGAACTGCTTCATTCCTGCAGCACCAGGATAAAGCATGCTCAGTACAGATGGGCTCCTTGGAAAAATTGGCTGAAAAACTCTACAAAAGCTTTCCAATTGGTGGAACTGATAATTTTCCAACACTTTCTTGAATTTTCATCAGGGCAACAAAGGCCATGTCTTTCCAATTTTGCAAAATCTCAATTATGTCCTTACATTTTATCTGTAAATGATATTTTGCGTACTCTAGTATGCACAATAAAAGAACTATAATATAGAATGTACAATATGTTCCATAATAAAGAGTATAATACTATCTCTTTCATGTTTCAGGTTCTGGGAAAAAAATACTTGCTAGGAAAATACTTATGCTTTCGTATTCCTCTCAAAAATATATCTGTATCTTGGTATCAAAGCATGTCTGGGGTAATAGTCTCTTTATCCACAATCATTAATATGTTTTCAACTTACTGTATTAAGCATGCTATGCAGTTCTATAACTAAGCAAAGAAAAGTAAGAAAGCTGCAGCGTTCTGGGCAAGTGAAATAGTTGAAATACCAAGTGTAATTTTAGCATTTAAGAAAATACTATGCAAGGAAATCATAATTAAAGATTTTATCTACTATTTATTATAAGTAAAAGGATACTTGTCAACGTGAAGTTATATTTAATGTTGATATTTTTAACTATCATTTTGTGAGTCAGGAATTGGATTAATTTAACCGTAAAAGATAATTGCATTTGTCAATAAGGGGGGTTTGTTCTGTTCTATTTTTCATCATGTAGCACTCATTCAGATTCACTTTTAGTTCATGTAAAGTCTTTTGTAAAATGGGAGAGATAATAAAAAGGAATATGAATATGAGACTATAAGAAGAAGGAATCCAGGATATTTTAGGTTGGGTTTGGGTTTTTTTGAATACTGGGTAGTTAACAGTTTGCTGGACTATCCATAAATGCTAAGAAATAATCATAATAAAGAACCCAACTATGGGTCTCATATTTTTTAAGAGATATAAAGAGATACTAAGTTATTAGGAACTGGTGTAGACACTGGTTTTAAATGTTTTCTTTCTTGCTTCTGTTTAAAATAATAATAAAGCAGATTATCCTCTTCTCCATACATATTGTAGGTTCACTAGATGCCTATGCCTAGCTCCCAATCCGGTTTCCCAAGACCCCCTCATCCCACACAAAAAGGTACCATACAAAGATAATGTTTGACTTTTATATACTGTTTTGTTACCAGACCTCTTATTAAGCTCTAGAACAATGACATTAACTGCCGCTCTTACTTTCTTATCTCCATTGACTTTCTCTTCCCCATCTGGTTACTTACCATGTATTTGTCTGCCTAAATCATTAATTTTTCTTTTCCTCTATAAATCCCACATTCCCAATTTTCTGTCTCCCAGTAGTTTCCCTCCCAAGTCCTGTACATTCATCTTCATTCCATTCACACGCCGCTCCCTTTATGCATTATCTAAGCTCCTCTAAAATCGTTCTACTTCTGCACTGTCTTCCCCATTGACCATTCTTTTCATGTGGTGTCCCTGTCGTGTCTTCCTTTTCCCAAATCACTCCCAAATCGTTTTGTACTTTTCTCCCAAAGCCGTCCTGATATGAACAGGAAGCTTAACCAAAATGTCTTTCTCTCAGGCTGCTGTTTCATTTCTCTTCTCTGTTTCTCTCCTGTTTTCTAGCAATTCCCTCAGCCTCTACCTTTTCTGCTTTCTTCCAATTAATTTCCAACTTCTACATGCCATCATTCCAGCTGCTTCTGAAACCAGCTCCATCATTATCTGCTAACAGTCTTCTCACCCTGTTCAGTTCCCATGAATTCTCAATCCTCTTTCTTTCCCCCCAAGTGTCTGTGTTCCAAGAAACCCTTTGCACTTTGCCAGTCCTCAAAGTTTTCCTGTCATACTCCACTCTTCCAGTGCATTTTCCCGTAAGTATGCATTCTCCTCTAGTGCAAATTTTGTTCCTTTTGTCCATCAGCCTAAGTTTCATACCTCAATTCCTTATTCTGCTGCAAATATTTTTTTCCCTTTAGCACTTTATCAGCCTGTCTCCAAAGGAGTCTATTATCTTGCTCTCCCTGTCCCTTAGCGAAATGAACTTATGCTTTCTAAGCCCTTTCCCACCAACTTTTTTCTTTACACCTTTTTCTAGTTCCTCACCTCTTCTGTAGGCTGATATTAACAGCGCAGTTAAGTGTAATGCTAAGTGGCTTCAGACTATGCTTTCCTGATGTTAGAAAGAGAGCCAGTCAGCTACCATGCACATAAAAGCTTCCAGGGGCATCTGTCTTCTTCCATCCCAGAAAGGACAAGGCAGGGAATGGAGATGTTGAGCAGATCCAGAAACAGAGAAAGCAAGCAACTGCAACTTAGCACGCTGACTGCATAGTCCTGTATGAAGTTACTTGTAAGGCCTGTGAAGGCTGCTGAGGAAGACTGAGAATGAAATTATGATTTAACTTTGCCCATACCAAGAGCCTAGTGTGTGCATTTTGCTGCCTAAGTAGTAGGGGAAAGCTGCCCTGCAGCTGCCCTCCACATTAATGAAAATTGCTTAGATACAGCTTCAGTCATTTGCCTGAAAACCTAACCTAAATTGTTTTCTATGTTGGTTTGAAACTTGTTTAATCTATTTTTCGACACGCAAAATCAGTGTAATAATCTCAGCAGACGATAGTCCTTGATTTTTTCTTGCTCTATTTGTGTTTGAAAGATAGCTATCTGAAGGACTTCCCACTGAAAAGGAACTTTTGGTGGTTCTGTGAAGCTTGTGTGCATGGGTCCATTTCTGATGTATAAATCTTGGACAAAAGCACATGGAAATATGTGATGATATTTCTTATTTGATCAAAAACTTTATTGGAAAAGGCCATTATCAAGGCTGTAAAGTCAAGCATTCCGAAATTAGGAAATGGTAGAATTAAGGTTGTCTTCCGCACCTTTGTTCAACCATCTTTGTATATGCATCATGATATAATCTTTAATTAAATGATTAGATACTGTATTTTTCACAGTACCCTGTCTCATTCAGTGCAGGGACAAGGATGTAGTTGAATAAATGGATATCTATCCAATATTTTCTTTATCTTCAGTGCTCAGTGTGTGTTCTCGTGCTTTATATAATAATACCTGGTTTATATATAATACTTTCATCATTAGACATCACGCTTTACAGAAGAGGTGTGAATGATTATCTCAATTTCTTTCATATGTTAAATCTTAATTTTGGCATTTCTTAACGGTTGAGTGTTTTGCTTCACCATTTGAATTATGTCCAAGGTAACCATTTCCTAGTGTTTTCTTTTTAACAAGTAAATGACAAAGTCAGAAGTTTCACTGTGAGATAACAACTGAAAACCTTATGTTCTTGAATCTTTAGATTCACAGTGATAAAACTAACAAAGTAACTGATAACTGTAATACCTTATGAGCAGTGTGGTCTAACGAATGACCATTTTGCCATGGGTGTTTTACAGATATTGTTGGGATAAATAAGGACGATCTTAGGATACATTTCATGCTCTTGGGCACAGAATCTTCCTTTCATTTTTTTCTTGCGACCTGTATCACTTCTAACAGTGTCTCCATCAAGCTTTCTTATTCTTGTTTCTTCCTCATCTCTGGCCTTTGTAACCGTCCTAATATCCATTTCCAAATTTTATAATCTCTTTCTTGCCTCTTTTTTGTCTCACTTTTCAATACAAGTTTCTGTTTATATCAAGTCATAATTCCAGCCTTTAATTTTAACTTCTTACACCTAATATCCTTGTTAATCAAGATCCAGACATCTCCAGATATTGGCGTGTAATACTCTACCCATGTGCTGCATATCCAGTTACCTGTCAAGGTTTTTCCCTCTAAGAGACTTCAGGTGTCTTTGCCTGACTTTCTTGCCCTGTCTGTGTTCTGTCCCCCATCTTTCTTTCTATTCTTAACCACTGGGTCCTGTTCTTATCTAGTCAGCCCAAACCACTCAGTGCCCCAACTTCAGGCTCAGTTACTGTCAGCCAACCATTTCTTATTACTAGCTCCCTTTCACAGTGTCTTCCAGTGCCCTGGTTTCTGTGTTCCTATCTATGTGTTTAACCAGTCTCAGTCACTCCCCCAAGTCACATTTTCTGTCTTTATTTCCAATTCCAACTGCATCAGACTTCTTGTCCTAATTTCTCTAAATCTTAAGTTTTATATGAGTTTATGTTTGTAGACATAGAGAAGATTACTATTGGCTGCTAATCATAGATAGGACACCTTTCCAGTGCAAGACTACTCTCAAATTAACTAATGATTTTTTAAAAATAGTTTTCAATATCCTCAAATGACAGGACATCTCTTTTCTGGGGACACCAGTTCTCTTTGCAGAACATTTCACTAAAATGCCTTTTCTTTAGTCTTTCCTTAATTTATTTTGCCCATGATACTGACTGTGATGACCAGCATCAAGTCCATTTCTTTTATCCCTTATACTTCTGTAAAGTCCCTTCAATAATTGCATCTTTCTGCCAGGGCTTCTATCTCCTATCTTTGCATTTCTGCCCATTCCCCTCAATGTCCCCCTTCCTCTTAATCAAAAGCAATTCCATTGGCTCCCATAGCTCCTTAAAGATGAGGTTATCCATCTGTATAATGCTGTGTGAAGCGATGGTCATATATTCTCTATAGTATTAATTGATTAAACCCAAGAAAAGAAGATCTTTATTTTTAAATTCTAATTCTTTATACATTTTACCGAGTTTTTTCTTGCCTTTTTTTCTGACTAAAACATCTTAGGATTGTTAAATAAATATAAATATCAACTTGTAAATTCTGCATTTTGATTCAGCTGACAGTTGCTCATCAGTTATTCCATTTCTATTGCCACTTAGTAAGTACCATGGATTTGTTGCTACTCATTTATCATAGCATGGGACTTTTAGCAGAAAGGGGCTTGGGGTTAGTATAGAGCCAGGATTCTCAAATGGATTTATCAGATCATTTTCAGAATGAAAGTGCATTTTCATTTTCCCACGTGACATTCCTTCTCTGCTGACCCATTTCAACACTGTTTCAGCTTCCCCTGTATTGTTAATTTCCCATTTTCCTTCCACCTCTGTTTCAACCTCCCCCACACCAAATATTACATCTGAATATCCCAAATCTTTCTTGCTACGCCACTTCTTTGACCTGAGAGGCAATGTGTGTATATGATCTGGAGCTATGTGTATGCTGGTTGACCAGGTGGCTGACTAGGAGATACATGCATTCTGAGGGATCAGTGACAAGCTAGGAGATACACATTTTCTGCTGGACATCTTGTTGCTGCCTCTTGGCAGCTGGGCAAATCAAACAGTACATGATGCTTCTCAGCAGCTGATGGGCCAAACAAATGGTTTTTCAAGCTGCAAGAGACCCACGGCCCACCTGTTGTGCAGGCCTGCTATAAAGGTTGAACATTTCAGCAGGGAAAAGAAGTCAGGAGCTGGAAACAAAGCTGTCAGAAGCCTGGAAGGCAAAGAGATTTTTTTTTCTAGATATATTGAATAAATGCCCAAGGAAACATCTGCTACTTAGCTAGGCTGTTCATGGAATCAAACAGCTGACTATTCTAGACCTATAGAAATACAAAAAGGTCTGTGAAGCAGCAATGGCAAAACAATGGACTGCTTTTTTTTATTTGAGATGAACTTTCCTGTGATTTTTAGGCCACTTAGCCTGTTATTCCATCAGGCCAGATTTAAAACAAAACAAAAACCAAACTAATATTTTCCATTTAATTTGTCAAGGAAAAGTCTTTTTCCAACTTAGGAGTCATCCAACAGGAAGAAGGTCTGTCTGTGCTTGTGAAATACCATGTCTTGTGAGAGTGTGACTTTCGTCAATCTGACAGGCAGATTTTGCATTTTTCTTTTCCCTGATTATCAGGTTTCTTCCTTAAGTTTTCCATTCCCAAGATTTCTGAAGTCCAGTAAGAGAACTGGTCTCAGTCTCTACAGCTTTGGTTGACTGCAGACTTAAGACAGGACTGTCTCTGCAATGTGACTGACCTCCTTAGGGTTATTCTAGCACCTCTAGGTAAGAGTAGTGATCTGAGCTACCAGAAAAGTGTGAAAAAGACAACAGAATGGAGCAAAATTGTGTAGTGACCCACTATGGAGTGATGCCTGCTGTCTTGTTATTGATCCTTCTCTGCATGCTAGAGTTTGTCAAATTGATGCATTGGTGAAAATGTATGCATATGCACTGTTCAATTTTAGAAGCTGAAGTGCTTTCTGCACTGCTCTTCTCTTTTGTCTGTCTTATGCTCAAAAAAATATTTTCAGATCTAGTGGTGGTGTTAAAGGGGGGAAACTGCTAGAAGTTCAGTGTCTAACCCGCAGTGACATTTAATGGAGCTGCTTTACTAACTGCCTTTGGTTAGTCCACCTGATTCTGTTTTATTTTTGCTCAGCCTTCCTAAAATATTTGCTGGTTAAACATTGTTCCTGTTTGCAGTAACACATACTTATAATGCTTCATTTTCCTTCTGATTAGTGCCTTAAACTTCAGCTGCTTTTTGACTACAGTGTGTAACGCCTTGTATTAATGTCAGGGTCATGCACTTATTATTCATCTGTACAGTGCTATGCACTTCAATGAAATTATATACATAATAATAAATAACAACATTAATCTGTGTGCACCACCTTGAATTTCATTACTGTTGCAGTAGTTATGTGTCTGAAAATAGGTGCTCTAATTTTTATACATTTAGAAAGAGCTGGGCTTTCTCCCTCTGCAAAAATGTAAATATTTTATTTCCACTAAGAAGAGTAAGCCTTACTAGCCCTACCAGCTCACAAGTTTTAAAGACATTTGTTTTACTGGGTTTTTTTTTGGCTTGGCAGACAATCTAGTTTAGTTCAGATTTTAAACCTAGACTGTACATTAGACATTTCTGACACTTCTTCCTAGTTTGTTTTTTACTGTTAAAGTCTGAATACAAAATGAGGGAACATACAATAAAGATTTGTTTTGCTTCATATATCCTTGACCATGAATAAATACTGACATTATCTTACCATGCATGGAAACCAAACAGTAATAAGTATGTTCCCTATCCCCCTGCCCAGGAGTCCAGTACTTTGGCAGGTTTTCAACCCAAGCTAATCAATTAAAGACAACATTGATTAACTTAAACAGGAGGTGGTATTGATTGCACGCGGTAACCTATAAATAGACAATTGTTTCATAGCGTTCATAGGTCATTGTTAGCTACACCTTTAAGGTACATAATCCTGTTATCTATCACCCAAAAAGAAAAGGAAGGTCGTAGAGTTAATAAACAGTTACATATATGTTGCAACGTATTCTTATAGAGCTCTCTCATTCAATGCTTATACTCTTACATAAACTTTTTAACCTTTGCTTTGAAATTTCAATCTATTGTAATTTACATCTCATTTTATAGCTGTATATATATGAAGCTTCTGGAAATCAAACATGTTCATGGCTTTTCTACTGAGATAAATGATTAATCAATCAGAGGCTTTCTTCCAACATGGTACTTTAGTGCACTTTTAAAGCAACTATGTGTAAAATTAATGACTAAGCATGAACAGAGTCAAGTGGGAAAATCCAGGACAATAAGAATATTAAATAAAACACATTGTGCACCAAAGAGGCTTTTAAGACTTTATATAGAATTGTTTTGACTTGTTTCATTTTTGTTCATGTCTTCCTCCCTCCATTGTCCATGTTCATATTATTCAAAGAGGGAGAGATGGGATGGATGAATTCTTACCTAACAGACTTCCCAGGTCACCCCAGTTATCTTGCTGCTAGGGAAAGATGAGCACTGCAAGCCACCATCGTACCTATTTACGTTTCCCATAATTACTCTCTTGCCTTTGTCTTCCCCCTCAGAAGGTAACTGGAACCTGAACAAGCTGGTAAAACACATTCCTAGCAGAGTCTCATCAGCTGAAAAACAAATCACTTTTTGCCTTCTAGAGACAGAAATAAAAGACTTCAATTTTTTAACCAGGATGAAAAATTGATTAAGACAACAACATTGAGTAAAATGGTATTTCTATAGCCTATCATGGAAGAGAGAAAAACAAAGTGGATTTCTTGTCCATTCACAATTGAACTACAATCCTGTGCCTCTTTAGGTTGACTGGGGAGCTAGATCTGCTGACTTCAAGCTGTTTATCAGTGTTTGCCCCTACACTGTGTATAGAGCTGTCCCTTTCTCTCTTTCTCTTTTTTTTTTTTTTCCCCACAGCCACATTTACTACTTCTTACACAAGTTCTGGAAAGTGGCATCACGTCAGCTGTAATGTGTGTCATAAAGAAGGTTGTTTCTTGGTATTTGGTTGTTAAACTACTGTAGAGATTTAAAAATGCCCAATGTTTGTGTATCATCCCCTTATAAAGGAACTTCATCTGTCAATAGTAGTGTTGCATTCTTCTGTGAAATCATTAAGACTTCACCATCAACAGACTTCAAAATATTTAATGGTTTGAGATGTTTAGAATAGTTGCACTTCCCTTGTTGTGACTTGTTGTGTGAAGCATGAGGGAGACAACTCATGCTAAAAAAACAGTAATAATTTTCAGTTCTGCTAGAAGTACTGTGCCTTAGAGAACAACTAGTACAAACTAGTAGCTGGTAAATTACTTTATCCACTTGGCACACATAGGAGGAAATCTGTTAGACAAGGAGATCCGTGTCTCCCTCTGAAAGGTACTACAGCTTGGTTAGGTAAAAAGAAACATCAAATCCAGATTAGATTTCAAATCTTGAATTTCAATTTCTATCAGATTTAAAACATTAAGCAAGAAGAGTGTCCATCCTGTTCAGCAGCCCTTTTCAACTATCAGACACCACCTGCATGGAAGAAGAAAATTTCTTAGCAAGCCATGTGAGCTAATCTACCAAGGAAGGTCGTCATCAATTTCCCATCTCATCCCCTCACATCTGAAACCCTGAAAAGAGATTTTCAGAGAGAATTTATGATATTCTTACCCTAACATTAATTCCTGTACTCTTTTAAAAGTGATTTGGTTGTCCACAAGTAGATGACTAGTGCCTTCTGAGATGCTCCAAGGCATCTGAGACATCTGCATAGGGTTAATCATGCCTATGGAAGATCCAGGCCTTTCTGGAGCAGCAGCTGGAAGCCACACAGGATATGGAAGGCTGACTCAAATCATACCAGATGTTGAATCAAGCCCTTTTGCTCATTTAGAACACCTTTGAACATGCTACATTCTTGACTTGGATTATATTAAATGGAAATTTATAGCTTACTATATATTTTGAATAAAAAGATACGTATTACTACATTAATTCCAGAGGAAAGGCTTATGCCACTCTTCTTCTAGTGTTTTTAGTGGAAACACACAAACATTCATGGGATAATTTATCTACATCTTGCTGTCCTGGCATCTGTGGCCTAGCTTGTTTTTTACATAGCATTTGACTGAGATATGAAAATGAGAGATGTGGGAAAAAAGTTGTGGTGGTTGTTTTTTTTTTTTAAACAAGCCCAAACTCACTGACTTTCAAAAAGATCTGATAGTTTTTACCATATGTGACTCAGATAGCAGCCAAGTAGGGAGCTGGCCCTGGATATGCCAGCCCAGAACTTTGTTAATATGCCTTAGAGTATTCTGGTACTTGTACTTTCTCTGTTCTTTAAAACATCCTTGCCTTCTAACTCTATGTTCCATATTAAAATCTTTCCATAGCTGCTTCCTTTTTTTTTCTGTTAAAAAAAAAAATTCAATTTCACCATGAAGCTTGCAAGAGTAATCATATGAAGAAATAGCTAAAGAAGTAAAGTTAGTCTTTAGCAGACATTCAACAGAATTAATTTATTAGGAGAGCATAATTCTTTTCAATTGCTACTGTAAATATGTATATCAAAACAAGACAAAATCAGGCATCAAGCTGAAGGAAAGCATGTATGTGCATAATAGTTCTGAGAAACTGTTTAAGGACAGATTATTCATGAGAAAATACAAATTTCTTCAAACTACCAAAATTAGCTAGTCCAAAAATAGTCTCTTAAATTGCTGTTTATTTTCAGAGGATACTTCATCTATTATAATGTTTCTGCATGAATGTAAGTTTTAGTAAACAGAAATTTAGTTAGTTAGTTAGCTAATTTGACTGATCCAAGTTTGCAGCCTTGTGGTCTGCCTCAGATAAATTGTTTTGAGCTATGTCAGGAGTAACTGGAAAGCTAGTAAAAATGTTATCATTGTAATATCTGAACACCTTTGCAGTCTTTAATGGATTTAATCTTCACATCAGGAGATACTCCTGTGATGCAGAAGAAAGCCATTATCTTTATATCATAGAGGGGTTAAGGATGGATATACCAGAAATCTGTGGTAGATCAGGGACTGAATTAAATCTTGCAATTCACCAGTTCTGCCCTTCATGTTTTTTGCCCTCCCTTTTATGTGTTCCTTCATGCTCTCTCATTGTATAGACATATGCAAAACTAGATGGAATTTACCCACTTCAATATTGGTGGTAGGATTTATGACCCAAAACTTCATGCTAACAGAATACATGTAACACATCATCTGTGCTTGCTCTGCACTTGCTCAGACTGATGGCTAACCTCTGTGAATATCAGGGTGATGACGAAGTGCACCTGGAGTAGGTCTTTTCAAGTCTTTTCTTTGTTAGACACAGCTTTGAAGATACAACAACATATGTTGCCTGGCATTATTTGATTATTACTTGATTTGATATGATTACCCCTCACATATCAAGTTGACCCTGTGTGTTCAGCTTTTGTAAAAGAGACCTAACATAAACTCTAAATTCTGTCACTTCTACATAAACATTAACAGTTTGGTTAAAATACCTTGCATAATGACATGTAAAAAGTTTGAAGCTAGAGTAGAGTAATGGGGAATGGATTATTTAATTTATGTAGGTTCTGCCAGCTTCCTAACCCCAAAGCTCCATTGAATTTCTTTCTTCACCTTCCTGGTATACAGACAGGCTCAATACCTGCTATACTTTTCTACTCATGGAAGTGAAGATAAACCATTATCAGCTTTCTGTACTTCAGGAGCTGAAGACTAAGCATGCATGCATTACTACATGCTTTCCTTTCGATCTTTTGGTCAAAAAACACAAAGAAGATGTAGCATTTAATTAAACCTGAGTCATCAAATGCAAATCCGTCCCCAGCTATGCTATGGCAACAGAAAGAAGCAAAGGAATTGCCAGTCACTTACATGGAAGAGTATTCGGTGCATTTCTTCCGCGAAGTAAACCCATCTTATACCAGCAGTGGTACAATAGTATTTATTAAGTCTTTTGATATGATCATCCCTACCTATATTCCCTCCCATATTCTTGAAATTACTGTCCCCATTCATGACCAAGCTAAACAAAAATTAGTAAAGAATAATAACCAAGTAATGCCATTTCCCTTTACACAAATATTTTTTGAGATGAGGTGATGACTATGAGATGTTAGTGACTGTGCTGGTAAATGACTTCTTCGATTTATGTGGGAAGTTATATGTGTTCATGGACCCGTATTCCCGATCACAATGCTGATTCAGGTACCGTTCCTAGATCTCAGGTCTTGCTGTCAGACTCACCTACAAATCCAGGTTTCAAGCCTGAAGGACTGTAGTGAGTTAGTTTTGTGGACATTACATGAGGGTCTTCTTAACTGTGGAGAACAACAGGGGAAAAAAACTATGAGGATGCTTATTTGGAAGCATCACTCCAATTTGAAGTGTTTTGGTAAGGAGTAATACACAAGGTGAACGGTAAGGCAAAACCTTTCAAGTACTCTGTTTCCAGTTGTTGAAAAGATAGAGCCAGTGAAGGAATTAAAAAGGAGCGACAATTCAAAGAAGCAGACTAGGAAAATATTTTTGCCATATGAATTCATTTATACAACTCAAACAAAAGTAAGCTTTAGTAGGTAAGATATGAGGAGGAACAGCACATGAATTTACAGCTAGAGAGAGGGATAGGAAAATGAGGGGCAGAGACTTTTTATGAGAAGAAATTCAGACACTATGTTGTAATGAAGAGTCAGAAGTAACAAACAAGCAAACAGGATACCATGATATTGAACTTCACTGGCAGACAAGATGAAGGGAGTGTGGCTCATAGTGACTAAAAGTATTAGTAGTGGGGAAGAGGAGGAGGAATCTGAAGGGGTGGACAATTAACAGCTCTGTTTTCCCACCGTGAGATTGTCATAGCAGCTAAACATTCACACAGAGAATCAGAAAAGCAGGCTGAGGTTTTAGGTCAGACAAAAGGGAACAGACCTGGCGCACAAAGGGCTATGTCAATTGTCAACGTGTATATGGTGGCTGAATTTCTGTTTGTGGATTAGACTACTGGGATATGGAGCATTGAGAGGAAGGCAATGGGAGGAGGATTATAGCCCTGAGAAACTAAAACACAAAGTTGAGGAAGAAGCCAAAAAGATCAAACTGAGAAAGAAATTAGCCATGCAGATGGAGAATAAGAAGATCCTAGCAAAGGGAGAACAGTATTTCAATTTAAAAAAACCCACCTTTTATCAAAGGCTAGTCTAGAAAAGTCTAGGATGTAGGGTATGAGGTGCTAATTTTAAGATTTGTCTAGAAAGAAACCATTAGAGACAGACACATCTAATAAAAGTTTGCAAAAAAAGCTGACTTGATGGTCAACGAAGAAGGTACTTCCCAGCACTTTGCAAGTATTATGGTGAATTCATTCATGTGTTTAACTGGCACATTCATACCCATTTAGGAACATGGAAGTATTATATCCATGTTGTTAAAGAATAAGTGACTATTCAAAGAACAAGGAGAGTTTCGTAGGCTTTAACTTCAAGTTAAAGTTCTTCATTACATTTTCTCTTATCAACAATTTCCCCGAAGACAGGGTTCTGTTTATACAGAATTATTACAATGTGCGTTCTAGAAATTGTCTTAGGTATTTTTGCTAAACCTCTGTGGTAATTGCACTTGAGAATTTTTCTAATGGTAGCAATCGTATCAAAAAACATCAAACTAGGCATGGCCACATTTTCTCTTCCCCTGTTGTATTTAAAAAGAAAATCTCAATTTCTATGAGATGCTGTAGCTTTGCCACCTGACTGAAAGAAGAAATAAATTAAACTAAATAAATTACTTTAATATCTGATTGCAGATAAAAGGTATATACACAGCAAAACTTTCAAAGGGAGGTGCCTTCAGTTGGAACTTGGTAAACAGCTGGAAGGCATATCACCTACAGGTGAAAAAAAAAGTTTAATATTTTGAAGGGGCTACATAATTCTACATTACCTTTAATTCTTCAACAAGCTAAGAAATTGAGAGTGTAAGTGAGCGCATGTTCTTAACAGCCTCTAGCAGACTGTTTTTGTGAAGAGTACCAGCTAGTGATTTTCACTGCTTGTAGATAACCTGGTTTGTACTGGTATAAGTGTGAGAGCAACTGAAAATCTACCCCTATATACTTTGTCAAATGCGTGCATGTGTATTCACATTTTGGAAAAAGAAAATTTCTTTTAGGTTACCAGATTTGGAGAGGATATCATAAACTCTTCTGATAGAGCCATCTTTTGCTATAGTAGCTTAAACTACAGAATAAACATATTATACCTTGTGTATTGCATATCATAAAATATGATTTAAATGAACAATATGGAAATCAAAGTTTCAGTTTAGGAACTTGAGTGTATTGTTCTGAAAAGCCTAGTCAGTTATATTTATAGTTTCATATTTTCATAGGAAGAAAACAGTCTAGAAGCCTAGCATGAAGGATCCCTCATGCTTTATGCAATGCCGTCGGTTTTAGATAACAGGATGAGGTCCACAATTTGCTTTTCTTAAAACCTACAATAAAAATTAAAAATAAATGCCACCACCATGCAAACTACAAAGGTGAAAAAATGCTGTATCTTGCATTTTTCTACCTCCTGTGGCTAGGGACAGAATGCAGACATGCCACAATAATGTTTTTTATTTCTACTGTTCAAACCATATTAATGAGAACATCATTTTGGAGAACTAATTATTTCTATTTGTCTTGTGTCACACTTTCTAATTCCCCTATATTAGCACAGCCAAAGCAAATTAATTGCTTTTCCAGCAGTTGAACCTTGTCCAAGAATGAGCTCACATTCCCTTCCAGTTTTGCAGTTTCTAGGAGTGCATTGTGTCAAAAATTTCTCTTGATACTAAACATAGCCCAGAGAATATCTTTACAGATTTCTGTTGCTGCTCACTTGATGAAATTTATAAGTTTAAGTGACCCACTAGGAAAGATAAAGTTCTTAGCTGCAAGATTATACATCAAAACAGTTAAAGTGAAATTAAAATTAAATGAATGAATCTCACTGAAGCAAAAAAAAGCAGTAATTAATGGTTCCCTTAATTGTCTTCATAAAATATTTGCATGGGTCTAATTTGCATAATTTGCATGTATTAATTAATCTTTCAAAGGAATTTTGTGCTGAGAGAAGCCAAAAAATCTCTTTGTTTTATTTAACATCTAATGAAATATTTATCTTTGTTAATGAACTTCTCATCTTCATTAAAATAAAAATTGCACAAGTTTGTATGTTTTAAATGTTTTTATAATTGAAGTATACAAAAAAATCTCTTCAGACCTACAGTATCTGAAAAACAAACACATTATTGTACATTCTGTGTCATTCTGACTACAGCAACATTTAAAATTTGGGAAACCCGACTCACTCTACCGAAAGTTTTCAAGGGGTTTTAAACTACTTCAATTTCATGTTAATTGATGATAATATTTTTTTAATTTTACAATTAGGGATGACAAGGTAAACATTTTGGTATTTTTTATTATTGTCAGCCTGTGATACATTAACAGCTTTTATAGAACAGATATTATGTATAGAAAAAGAGACTAACGTGATAGGTTAAAATTTAAAACACTGCAGGAGTTTGTACATGATACGGGGTTAGTTTATTAGACTAACAGTTGAGGAAGAACAGTTTGTGAATTACTGCCTGACGTTTAGTGATTGAACCTGGAGAAAGGCTGATGACAGTAACAATTATGAAGGACGGTAGTGGCAGAGGACCTAGGTAAATGACACATTGTGGTGATCAGCAACTTCGAGACAGTATCCAAGCTAGCTAGATATCCAGAATGAGAATATGCAGTGCAAAAAAAAAAAATCAATATTAAAGTTTTGTGCAAAATTTGAATATAGAAGTGTGAGGAGATGACAAGAAATTAAGTACTTTGCAGAAAGCTATTTCTGTAAAAAGAATAGATGTAAGAGGACAATGATTAGTTTTTTGGCAGCAAAGGTGAAGGCAGTTACTTAAAAAGGAGACCACCTAGCACCCCAAAGTAATGTATCAGCTACTTAATATTGTTGGAAATAGTGTCTGTGGAGAAAGAATAGCAAAGCATGGTTAAAATAAAATAGCTTCTATACAGAATGTTAACACTCTGCATAGTAAGATTTGTGAAATAGAGTTTCATTTTTTGAAAGGATAAGTACAATATTATTGGAATAATAAAAATATACTTGAAATAAGGAAATGAGTGGGGGTTTAGAATACAAAGAAACTATTTGCACAATGAAACGGCACAAGGGGATTTGTACTCGTTCTCAATACACCTGCATATGCTTAAATCCTTGCACAAGGAGTTTATAAATGCATTAATGTGTTCGAATTCATTTTAGACATGAAATACCTTAGAAAGCCAGCCCTGCAGAGATAGAAAAGTAGGAGCTGTTTGAGTGCTTTAAGATGCAGCACTCATTGTATAAAAGAAACAGGAGGTTTAAGCTATCGAGATTGTATAGAGTCATATATTCTTTACTACATTATCCTATAATTTTTTCAGCTGATAAGATATAGTGGAACTTTGCTGATACCATAATGGCAATATAGATATTGCTGTGTATTATGAAGGTGTGGAACTTGTGGAATAGCTGCTGAGGCAATGTAATTATCCATAAAATACCCAAACAATATCAGTGGGAGGGATATGTTTCACTTCACGCATTTGTGGGGTAGATGTCTTTATCTGAGCTATTTGGCTGGACTCCTATTAAAGTCAATGAAGAGTAATAGACACATCTCTACCTTTGAAGAAAATGAATCATACCTTCTAAGTTTCTTCACTGATTATAAAGGGAGTCTAGAAAACTGGCTCAGACACAGCTGTCTACAGTGCAGGTGTCTGAAGTTACTGAATCTCATCAGTTGTGTATATTCCTTTTTGCTTGCCTCAGAATTCCAACATCACTTGTGACAGTAAACGCACTACGAGCAGCTGCATTTCAGTCACGTCTTGTAACTACTGCTGTTGGCAATGAGCAATTGTGCATCACTTCTGGAAAAATATCCATGCCCAACAATTTCTTTTCTGCTTGGTGTAATTCTGTAATGTTTCCATACTGTGCAGTACTGAAAGTGGCATAAAGCATGACCCTCAAGTGTAGAAAGGATAACTTGAAATCTGCATTAACCCTGAAGCTTTGCAGCATTTATTTCAATTGGATGCTACTATGGGAGGCACAAGGCGTGAAGCAAGAGTCTAAAGAAGCATTCCAAAAACTCTGAAATAAGAACAAAAGTGGACATAAATTGAGAGGTAGAAAAAGAGGTAGCTGAAGTATCACAGAACTCTAGAAGGGAAAATGGTATCGTACTACTAATATGGTTGCATTATATTACTGTAACTGTATTACTATATTGTTAGTAATTTGTCGCGGACACCTAGTAAATGTTTCTCCATTTAAATTTAGTTTTGCCTGCAAAGAAGACATGGGCTGGAATTAACCTGACAAGGCATAGATGTCTACAATGTAGACTTCTACATCTGTGCTTGTCACCCTCGACCCTCTGTGGAGGGAGTGGAGAGAAACGTCTACGGTACAGTTCATCACTTCATAAAGTAGATGTCTATATTTCTCCTTTGTCTATGGAAGGAGCATAACCGGAGTACCCTGGGGTAGACCTCTACAAAGAAATTTAGTAAACTCAGTGTCGTTCCAAAAAAACTGAGTTCAGTTTTTGGAGATGAGAAAGTAATTTTGGTTTGGTTTGTTTGTTGGGGTTTTGTTTGTTTGTTTGTTGGGGTTTGAGGGCGTGTTGGTTTTTTGGTTTAGTGTTTATGGAAATTTTTTTCCATATGATATATCCATTTTATAGCAGGGGTTGTAATTATACTCCAAGATAGTCTAATTGCAAACGATAAATGGAGCGTGTGACACAGTCACAAGAAGTATATGCTAAGAAGTCACTGTCTTTGCTCATTTCACATTTTGCAGCAAAGAAAGAATCAAATGGGTAATATCAATTTCATAATTAAAATGGTAGCATTTGTTTGGGTTGCTTATGTGCTATAGGTCTGATGTTTTGCTATTGAATGATATGGTAAAGGAATAGCTCATTTTGCATGCTTTGGTTCATTTTTAACCAATGCCTTAAGCCAGAACCAAATCTTTATGCAGTCTTTATCTACTGATTTCTTGATGGCAGCACCCATCCTTTGGTATCTCACAAGGGTGTTGTGAACCTTAATTAGTGTCTGCAAAGTATTCTGGATCTTGGATGAAGGGCACAATAGAAGTTCAGTTATGTTATTAACTTCTGCTTTTATATTTTATTTGGTGACTGATCAGAATCCCAGGCATTAAAAAGTGGCAAAGAGAGGCGATGCAAGATACAGCAATTCACAACTATTATCAACTAATTATAGTTAGTTTCAAATCTAGTATGGGGAAATAGATGGAAAATTATTTTATGGGATTTAGTAAGGAAATACTTAATGGCCATAATTTTTGTAAAGGCAGCCTACCTGGATTTCATAGGAGAAGAATGTAATTGACTTACCTCAGTTATTCTGTGTTAGATCAAAAGTGGTATATTACTGAGTGCAGCATTTGGTATAATAGGTGACAGTCTCTCTTTTATAATCCTAAACTAACTGTGGGGTCAGAAGTCCTTTTAAAAAGAATGAGAGTTCAACGTTCACTTCATATATTCAAGAGGCAAACAAGCAGTTAGACTTAAAATGTAAATAACACTGTATGGTGAGATTGTATCAGGCAGGCAGCCCTTTGAACAGTGTTAAGAGTTAAGAAGGCAACAACCTTCCTAAAATATCACTCCAACTCAGTTGATGTATTACTCTTATGTCAGTTAAAAAGAAAGAAAAAGAAAAAAAAATATATACCCTTGCCATCAATAAAGCTATATTAATTTAAACTAGTTGAGGGTCTGATTATTTAATTTTGAAGTGGCCAAAGATTTTAGGTTTTGTCTTTTCTCACTTTGCCAGTATGATTAAAAAAAGACAAAGCACTTTTAGGTCCTTCAGAAATAGGAAATATTTATAGTATTTTATTTTAAGATAAAAAAATTCTTAATATGTCTGTAATATTCATAGAAATGCTTCATTGTAAACCAGCAAAGCAACCGGTTACGACGCTAAATCTATTTTAATTCTAAAAATAGTGTTTTCTAGCAGTGGTTATTTTTATATTGATATAATTAAGAATGATGACACAAAACAACTTGGGCTTTGTATAATTCAAGCATTCAGCTTTCCCATGGATTTAATTTGAAACTTGACCCATCCCTACTAGTATCTCAAGTTCCTATGAAAGAAAAAAAAAAAAGAAAAGAAATAAATCAACTAAGAAAAGTAAGTATAAAGGAAGTGGAACTAAATTTAACACATTTGGAAGGAATACTTAGCCAGCATCACGTTCCATCTATAGCTAAAATTTGCTGTCAGCATATATCTATAATAAGTATTCTTCCAGTGAACTGCCAGCTGGCTTGTAAAGAGGAAAATCTATTCTATAGAATAGACTGCTAGCTTTAAAAAGAAATCTTTAGCTTTTCAACCCTTCACAGGAAGTATTTTGGTCATTGTAAGGTTCCATAACACCTGAAGGACATCCTGGGAGACAGCAGCATATATAATGATAATGTGATGTCATTTTGGTTTTCCTAGTTGAGAAACACAAAGTGTGTATCAGTAATGGTAAAAGGCACATTTTTTCTATTATATTCTTGTCAGCCTTATTTTTTAAAAGTGATGCAGCCTCTAATAGCTTAGGAAAAGCAGCAATAGCATAACTGTGTTTTGTCATGGACGTTAGAAAGGATGGATCACAAAGTGCTACAGCTGGCCTTTGAAACAAACTGTTCTGAAGTCAGGACCAAAAAATTTACAGTGCTGGTTTATGTGCATGAAATCAGAGCAGAGATTGTTAAAAATATACAATGCTATATTAGATAATTCAAGTTCTGACTTGTTTATTTAGTCTCTCTGTTGATTCTGCAGATTTGCCTGTGACAAACTGTCGGTGCAACCCTTGCATTAAAAGACATGTATTTTTCATGATATTGTTTCATCCTGCAATATGCTGGCTACAAGTCCTTTCAAGTAATCAAGCTATATTGAATACAAACATAAAATAAAAAGAAGCAATAATTTGCTCTCATTTTTAGCTTTACACTCCAACTCAAAGATACACACTCGTAGCCATTGAAGAGAGCACAATATGTTTGCACATAGATGAATTGAACATAAAAATATTGTGGTTGGATCAGACTCCTCGGCTTCACTGGAAATACTGGAAGCATCATAAAAGTGGTATAACTGACTGGAGGAACAGTTCCATTTTCAACTTTATCATCAAATTTGTTATGACAATCACAGTTACTATCGCAGCATTAAATATGCCATCCTAAGCAATCTGGTTCCCAATGCTGAAATATTGAAATGCTGAAACAGTATTAAAACTTGAAAAAAATCCATTCTATTGCAGTTCCAAATGGGCAATAGTTCCAGGGTTTGATCTTAAACATTCAGTGCACAAAAAAGTCCTAATTTTAGGAATTAACAGCTAAGGCTTCCCTGTAGGTTTTTTGATATTCTTGCAAAACCTGTGACTCCCCTAGATCTTCCAGCAAAAATTAACTTTATAGCCAAGACTATTTTACCAGACCAGATATTCAGTAAATATATTCAGCATATACTCAGTTCTTGCCTCTCTTCCTACTAAAATAGCATAGCATTATGGATGGGACTAGATGGGCTTTAAGATCTGCATTTTCAGGCTATTATATCACAAATACCACCTTAAAGACCATTTTAATACATCTTTCATCTTGGAAGGCGAGATAAGAACTGAGTTCCTGCAATTAAAAAGAGGGCTGGTTTGTGTCTCTTTTTACTTTTTAATGTATAAACAAGGAATGATCAGTTGTTTTTCTGTGATCAGCGTATCTTTGTTTTCCTGTTGTGGACTCCATTCCTTGCATTATACTGGTAGCCTGTTCTGAAATTATTGCAGTTTAAATACACCTTGAGCAAGGGTAACCAGCATCCTAAACACTGTTCCAGAAGAGGTCCTGCATGTGACTTGTACAATGTCATTAATACGTTGCTATTGGAAATAAACAGTGTAAGTGGAAAGTGGGGGGGGGGGACACGGGGACACAAGAAAAAGCAACCATGAAGTAACATTTTTCATTTACTCTGTCTTGACATAATCACACTTCCAAGCAAGAAAATTTTACACTTCGGATATTTTGCACAGGTCATTTCTTCTGACTCCAGGCTAGTCACTTGATCCCAGAGTCACTGGTTAAGGCTGCTCTGTGGTTTAATTTAGCCATTCTCTTTTCCCTTGCTTACTTTTTGATGACGGACCACGGTGCTAAGTTCTCTCTGGGAAAGCATGCTGCTTCCATATGCTCTGGGATTTGTGTAGCAGGGTGCATCCAGGACACAGTCTGTCATGACACGCTGTTTTTTCTGAGGAATCTCTGTTGGCAAAGACACAGAGTGGTGCCAAATTCAAACCACCTGGCCCTAAGGCTAATTAAGTTTTTCCTGGGAGGGTAGAATAATAATTTGGAAGTACCTATCTGAAATTATGTTACCACTGAGAGGGAATGGGAAAGGTTGGCTTGTCACCACAGTACTTAAATGCATCTATGAAGATATGCCCAAGATGGAAGTTTACCGTCAGTTAGGGGAACTAGTTTGAATTGTGAATTGAAAAACAATCTACCTGGGTCAACTTTAGCCCTTGTCACAGAAACAAAGCTCAGTTATAATTTAAAATGCTAGTATTTTTCATTCCTTATAGGAAAAAAAGCATTTTGCTTAAGTACTGGTTAATAGCCAACTACTGGGTTAAACCCCATATACATCTTTCAGCTTGAAGTCTTCCACAGATTTAACATGAGCTGTTTTTTTCAGTTTTGTAGTTGTGTCGCTCACGCTAAGCCCCAGGAACTTCATTAAGGTCTGTTCATATTTCTGTGTGGTTATGAGGATTATGTGTGACTTCAGTTCGTTGCTCATTTCTTAGGGCGTGACTTCTGGTTTGGTTTCTGTCACCTTGACTCCTGTTCTGGAGCTGACTGCTTGGTACCATTGTCTTCCATAAGCTTGCTTTCATACGAAATACCTAAAAGCAGCAAGCTGATATTGCATATGTTTTGACATCCCATGCATCCTTAATAGATTTTCCATAAGCTTGCCACTGTGCAATCTATCTATTTTACAGCCTCATTCCTTCCTGTTCTGCATGTGACTATTTCTTCATGTTTTGCATTGGGCTGTTACTCTGTTTTAGCACACAGACGAGAACAAGGGTGGTTGGGTATTAAAGAAAAATGTGGTGTTAATGTGATATTGATATTAGAATAGGATTCCACACATCCTAGAATTGATGTATGCGGGCTAATGTAAGTAGTAAAGCTAAATGCTTTCTTTAAATGGCCTCTATTTTCCACTAACCTTTGCAACATTTGAAATGACATCTCAGTAACCGGGATTAAGGAAAAGGTAGATCAGACTTTTGTATAAGTCTAATCTTTTGTTTAAGTCTAATCTGAAGACAACAAATCACTAGTCTGCCTTTTAGTTATTGGGGTATTGCATCAAATGAAAGTTACTTGTTTAGAAAAGAAGTAGCTCGGAGAGGAGAGGGAGGGAGGTTTGTGATTCTGTGAATCAGAAGAGATGCTCTGCGTAGCAGTAGGTATTAGGTAAGTCTTTTCTTGTGTTTTAAAAATTAGCCTGGGCTAAAGCTCTAGAAAAGATAACACTTTCGAAGAGCTCGTCTTCATAAATGGTTTCTGTATGCTGAAGGAAATAAACATCACAGTGTCTGGTGAAGGAAACAATAGATTGCTAGCACTGGCCATGGCCACAGCTATTCCTAGGAGAAGAATCACGACCCATGCTACTCTTCCCAGACTTTCATAGAATATCTTTATTAATCCACACCTTTTTATGTGATCTGTAATTGTAAACGCATGTATCATGCTAATACTATTAGCTTCTAGTTCAGTGATGGAAAGAAGCTCTCTGTGTGTTTCTATATGTGTGTATGAAGGGTAGTTTTTAAGAACTACAGGTATATGATTTTGCATAGGTATTTTCTGTAATTTGATCTCAACTCAGAAGCAAAAGCTGCTGAAAGCTCCAACAAACACTATTCTATTATATTTTATTCAGATTTCATTTTATGACCAATTTTTCCTCTCCAGAGAGAAAAATAATTACTTTTTTAAAGCCTGGTTGAAGATTAACTTTATGATTGATATTTTGTATTTAAGATTACTTTGGTGATGATGTTTGTGTAAAAAGTGATCATTTGAGCAAAGCACTAAAAAGGGAGGCAAAATTGAGAAGAAAAGTGGAGAGAAGAGCAATCAGACTAAAAAGATGAATAGTAATTTCTGTTTCCATCAAGAGTTTGCAAGAAAAAAAAAGGTGTCAGGCAGAAACCATGTTCCAATATTTAGATCTCAGCTCTTTCTCAATTTTTTTGCTATCAGATCCAAGGTTGCTTGTTGATTGGCTTACTAAAATGATCGTAAAAAAATTAGTTGTTTACATTTTTGGAAATATAATAGCAAATAAAGCACACCTTTTTGCAGAATTTAAAAGTGTTCACTGTAGGACAGATTGTTCAGCACAGCAATTATCCACAGTGTGTTACGAACAGCACTGAACACAATGAGCTGTGGAAGCTCACAAGCTGATTGTATTTAGCTGTGACTTCATCCTTTAATAACTTTTCCACATGATTTTTCAGTTGAAGTTGTTTTGTTTTTTCTCTGTTGTTTTTTTTTTTAAAAAATTTTTTTAACCAATACAAGTGACACAATACAATGCCTTAGAGACTCAGGTTCAGTGATCGTAAGCAGTCAGTTCTGTTGTCTTTCTTTGGATGTGCTTTTGTTCTGTTTATACAAATAGAAAAAGGGTTGCTAAGTTCATAAGGCAATAATAGACAGTGTGATTTTTTAAAATCTATTTCTTTCAAAGATTTTCTCACCTTGCCAGTTCAATCTTCTCATTGCTCAGAATGGCAAGCTCTGTGTGTTCTATATGATCTTTAAATGATAGAAGGGGACATATTCAGGTAGTCCACTGCTTTGTTAGTTTACTAAAGACCAGATTGCTGACCTTTAGCTTGCTCCCACAGTATTCAGTGATATAATGAAAACATATATTCATGATTAAAACACATGATAAAATTACTGAAGGAAGATCCTGACAGTTCAGTAGTTAAAATAACTGCCAAAAGGTGTTTAGTCACTCTTTTTTATGCGTCCATGTTTTAGTTTTATGTCTGGAAAATCGGATGTAGAATTAAAATCTCCTAAGTATAAATTATTATTTTAAAAAGAAAGACATGAACATCTCAGTCTCCTGAACATTTGCACGAATTATTAACACAAATATATTTGTACATGAATGTTAAGTAGAGAAACGAAAGGTGTATGATTAATAACAATATGCAAATTTGAAACTAATTTATTGGTGTTATACAAAGGGCAAACTAGGATAGTGTTTGGCCAAATATGTTTACATACTTCATATTTGCATGAGTTTATTGAACATGCAGTGTGAAATCACCCGTCTTTGCATAAAAACTGGATAAGCACTTTTTTTTGAAGAAAAAATTGCTCAAATTTCAAAGCCTCAACAGTCAAGCTTGCTTTCCTACATCTCCTGTACTCCTCTCTGTTTCTACTTGGGAAGAGGGCAGTGTCCATGTCCCCCAAAACATGATCTACTTTTGCTGTGCGTAACAATGTCCAGACAATATAGATCCCTCTGTCCCTCTTTTTCAGTGTCGAGTTGTAAAGCTACGGCATTCTGATTAACCTCGTACACCGGGAGGAGTCTTTTCCCCCCACAACATATTGTTTTGCATTTTATAAGGAAAACTATGGAAAGTTGTGTTTGGTTGATTTCATGACTGCATTTTACAAAGGCTAGGGTTTATGTTCTCAGTCACACTCTGCAAACCCCAGAAAAGAATCAACCTCGTCATAAATGATTTTCCCATGATTAAAAAGTTAGACTCCCATTTTTATCTTCCTGCTTTGGTGGAAAATAAATCCTCTTTTGTCTTGATTTTGAATAAAATATATGAAGAGTGTACAAAAATAGATTTCATCCTTAATTAGCTGCTTCCTTTAAGTTTTTTGAAGAAGGCTTACAATTTGACTAAGATCCCTTCCATCTGTCACAATATGCTTGCTTTTATTTTGACTTCCCGTTGCTGTCTTATCAAATATCACATGAATCATTACCATTTGTTTGCCATCCCTTTCTTTTGTTTTGTTTCTCTTCCTCCAAATGATTAAAACATCAGGTTGAATGAAAGGTTAGAAGTACACTGTGATTCACATTTGCCCCATCTTATTAAAACAAATAAACCAACCAGTTATATAATTTAAATGTGCTTGAGCTATGGCTTGCAGATGCTTTTATCAGCTTTGGGCTGAAGAGGTTGTGTGCATTCGGGCATGCACGTACAACTGTTCTTTGAAAGGGACAAACCTCATTAGATTACAGGTGCCTGGAAATAACTTCTGAGAAAATAGCTGCCATTTTCAATAAAGCTACTTCCTAACAGGAAACACGATTTATTATGTTCTTTAGCACAAGTGAGTAGCTTTTCTTTTATTTAGATACAAGTAACCCCATTTAATGTCACAAATATTTTATTTCTTTTAATCTGTTGGACTGAGGGTGGATCATAATATTTTTCACTGTAATGTCCTAGCTTGTAAAACGTTGAGGAAAAGAACTGTAATGATTCTTAAGTTACAAAATATGCGTTACACAAACTTGCAGTGTATTTCCTTTACTTGCCATGCCATCTTTTCTTGTACAGAGAGTCAGAAATGCTTTGTAATTGCCTCAGCTTGCTAGAACTGAAGTCAGCAGTTTTTAACGGCTGTAGGATGTGGCAACAGTGTGTATATCCTGACTTTCAGTATGAAGCCTCTGCTGTCTTTGCTGAGCAGATGGGCTAGTCCTGGGGATTTTGTGTTGCAACATGATTTTGAAAGAGGACACTAAGCTCTGGTCAGCTCAGCCACCAGCCATGGAAATGGACTTCAAACACATTTTTATGAGCCAAGAACCTATAGTTTCAATTAAATAACTACTCGCATGTGGGGTTTTTTGTTGTCGGTTGTTTCTTTGTTTGTGCTGACATAGTCCTTAGAGGTCCCAGCTAACCTTGCTGTACCTTGCTAAGGACAAGAAAACAGACTGCGAAGCCTTCAGTGCTTGGAATCTCTGTTACCTAAAAAGAGGAGGGGAAGAAAGAAAGGTTAAAACAGAAAAGTGAAGTCACAGATCATTTCGGAGCTAGAGCTGGGATTAAAGTTCCCATCCTCACTTACTCAGTTGTGTTCTCCTTAATAATGAAAATCAGCCTAAAGTAGGTGTTCTTTACTTTGAAAGCACAAAGAGATGAGTAGCTCCACCATTCAGATATCATTAAGATACCTTTTGAGTGAAGAACAGCTTATATCACTGGCCTGTGCATATTTGACAAAATTATATTAGCTGTAGTTAGGAGCTGTAGTGACTAAAACCGGGGCTACTTTGAGGTAACGGTTCCTGGGTCATGGGCTGGCATTTACTATTCTACAGCTTACAAATTATGATCATAAAAATACAACAACTAATAAAAAATAAAAAATTATCCAAACCGTGACATCCTGACTTTCCAAAGCTCCCACTGAGGTTTCTGATCTTATAATTCATTTTCCTTCTGATACATTATTTTGTCCTTTTTTGGTTGTTAAGCTGGACTCTGTGGGTTTCTTTCTTATTAGCTCTCTGTGACATGCTACCATATCTTTTTGCTTGGTTGGCTGGTTGCTTTTCCCCTAAAGCTCCTAACTGTAGGAAACACTTTATCCTATTACTGAAGAGAGTTTTCCTCAGTAGGCTCTTCTAGGACAGCCATCGACTGAATTCAGGTGTGACATCACACCTTTGACATTGATTTGCAGATTTTCATAAACCAAAGACTGCAGTATGCTTTTGTGATAGTCATGATGGCCACTGTTGTTATGTTTATTTGTAAAGCAGCTCTCAGAATACAAACTAAAATATGGCATGTTTGGATGACAAACAACCCCCGGGTGACTTGCACTGAGGGGCAGAAATACATGCATTACAATATAGTAGATGATTTATTTAGCCTGCAACCTAAGACCAAACTTAATATTTCATTATAGACTTCTATCACTTTACAAGGATGCATATTAATAGGAATAATATTTGAGTGGGTTTATGTTTTCATCTCAGGAAACATTAGGCCCATAGAGATACGTACTACAAGCTGCCTACAGAACACTAGTGTGAATCGTACCCCAGCTGACATCTCTGTGGGAATGCATTTCAAACATATGATTTGTTTCAGCATTGCAAATTTTCATGTCAGTTCCATTTGTTTGTTTTTTTATAACATTTACGACCTTTTAACTATTTGGGCATGTTCATTCAAAAACCTCAAAATGAGTCTTAATTAAAAAGGGTTGATCTAAAAAAATACTCCCTCACTCTGGCTAGAATTTCTGTCATATCAGTCCACAGACAAAAACAAATGAGATTTAGGAGTAGTGGTGTTTTCAGTTTGAGTTACTAGCATGAGCTTGTGTGATCTTGCTGAACACTGCCGTTTGCAAAAGAGCAATTAAAACAGATGACAATCTGCTAATCATGCACGGTTCTATTTAGAAATTAAGCAGTATTTTCCCAGTTTGTGTTTTTGCTTGACTTCCTGAGAGTGAAAGGAAGTTTTATGTATTTATATTGTATATAACAGTACGTAAATTTGGGAAGCTTTGCCACAGATCAACAATTTTCAGTAGACTAAAAATACACTCCAACGTTTTAAACGTTTTTAGAGATCACTGTGTGTATGTTTGTGTAGTATATGTTTGTGTGCATATATCTATGTTTGTGTGAATAGTATATTCCATATTTATTTTACATAAAATTGTTTTTATGCAGATAGACAAATTCTGCATTTGTTAACAACATAAAGTAATGCAACACATGTATGTAACTTAAAAGCTGACCAGGAGGCAAGAGGCAAAGGCATGCACTTGATTTGGGATTTAGAAGTAGTGGCATTTTCACATTGAGTTTTGAAGGATGAGCTTGCTTGATTTGCTGATCACTGGTTACCCTCATGATTTGTAGGTGTTGCTTGTGATTTTAACCTTGAAATCATGAAGGCCTATCAGTGGTAATGCTCCACTGGTATTCAGATAGGAACTCTGGCTACACCTAGAGGCGAAGCGATTCATGTGGCTTTGGCAGCAACATTGAGAAGTTCTAGTTGTTTCGGAAGAACCTCGGTACAATGAGAATTAAGAGAGAAATGTTCAGGAAGAAGGCAATAGGAGTCTGAAAAGGAAGAGGGAGAGCAATCAGATATAGGTATTGTATTTGGTCTCCACATCGTGATGCAAGGCTATCGTTCCTCTGCAGAGCTGTGAGTTACCTCTGGTTTTCCCAGCACAGTTTGAAGTCTTCATATTTCTGAAGTGCAGAGGTATTTGCCTGGTGTATGTTCGTCATGAGTGGCTACATGAACTTCTCAGCTACACACAGGAGCATGCCGGAAGAAAAGATTAAAGCCTAAAGAAATTATTTCTCCATCCTCTCCCAAACTCATGATTTGAGAGGGTGGTGGGCAGTTCCACAGATATTGTTAATTTTTTCCATGTTGTTACAATAGGTTCTAAAGAAAAGGATATTCATTTTGCACCTCATTCTTTCATGACTACTCTTGAGAAAATAAAGGAAATATTTTACAGTTGTTAGCAACTTTTGAACTCTTACTAAGTATTACTTAATCATGGAATTGCTTTATCTATATCATAACATGACAGGATTTATTTTAAAGTTGATGTTTCTAATGCTTGCTGCATTTTGCCATATGTTAGGGGAATTAGTCAAACACGTTAATAGAAAATATATCCGTTTTATAATAAGCCTAGCAATGGTATTAGATCAGCTGCTGAGTTCCTATATGGCATTTTAAGTCCATTATCAATACAGATGATTTAATTGCACTTTTAATGGTCCGTCATACAGTTATTTGGGGAACAGGAGGATTTATGCTTATTGTATATATCCATCATAAATGTTTTTAAGTTATATAAACAAATATCATCTTAGTTTGTAAGGAAGATGCTCCGTAAAGCTGCCCATTTCTATTGTTCATTGTCTGTGGATACAGAATACAGGATCTGATAGTGTCTTCCATTAAAAGTGAAAAAACTCCTATTGACTTCACTGTCAGACTGGGTCCTTAAGCAGTGTAAAATAGAGCTGACTTTTGAAAATGGTCTGCTGTTCTTTGCAGATTGTTCATTTTTCTTGGCTGCTACAGGATTCTGCTTCCTACTGCTGTATTTTTAATTGAGAATATGTTTTCATAAATATTTTATTTTAAAAGATATATGTAGACCTAATATAGTAAAGTAAAATACAAGTTACTGACTGTAGGTTGTCTTAATGTTTAGGTGTGGGAATTATGCGTAGCACTCATTAGCGAGGGTGCATTCAGGATAGCCAAAGTGCTGGTATATATGCAGAGTAATTCACTTACAGAGGTATCCAGACAGCTTTAGTGCTGTAAATGTCTGTTTTGTTTATTCAATATGTTTGGGAGAATTATAGGCAACTATAGCCGGTAGTAGCTCTGGCAATCCTGCACTTGATGCAGGTTTTCTTTTGAGATGGTTTACCAAGCTCCATTTCAGAGGTTCCTTCTTTCTCTCCTGAATTCCCACAAGCATTTTGGTTGCTCTTCATGCATCAAAGAAGGAAAAAAAGTCCTTAAGTTAAGGCCTTACGCAATTTCTTTTTATCTCTCTTCAGTGCACAAAGACTGTAAAGAGCAAAGAGAATGTGGAAATGGTTCTGAGTGGAAGCACTCTAAGTGGAGGGAAAGTTATCATCTGCCAAAAATGCTAGGAACCTAAAAAGAGTAGGGGAAAGGGGCAAAAAACCGTAAAGACAGGGAGAATGTAGCAGAAGGGGGTACATCCCAGACGCTTGCAAAAGCAAACTATTGGTAGAAAAGGAAAACCAGAGGGCCACTAGGTAATAATCACTGCGACAGACTGAACAATTCTCCCATCTCCTTTTTTTCCCCAGCGGTTCTGATATAGAAACTAGACAATAAAAATTGCAAAGGGGTGTGCAGAAAGGGTGAATTTTTACAGCTGTATGTGATGTGCATTTGTCTGCTTTCAAGTTAAACTTTTCTTTCTCTCAACAGTTACAGTAAGCTTGTGAAAGTGATGCCACATGTTTTGATGATAGGCAAGCATTTCAAAAACTTCAGCGTTCATTTATATAGGTTTATCTCACACAATTGCTTTCCTGGATATCTAATAAGAATTTTAAAGACTGATTTGAAATAAAAAGGTTAGGCTAAGAAAACCAAAACAGAAACAAACCCCTCTGAAATCATGCAAATTTTTGCTGATTTCACTTGGACCAAAAGAAGGGTTTCATGCAGACTTCAAGAGTTAAGATACAGCTTGTACTTCCAGATGCATTATATTCTAAAATACAAGTCGTGTTTCATAAATATGCACTGTGGAGGATTAATATGTACTTCACTCACAAGGGAGCAATGCTTTCTGTCCTACAGGACAGAAAACGAAGAAGTTTTTCTGTCTGTTTCCTGTTGAAAAAGAACTAGTCTTTGCATTGCTGTGACAATAGGTACATATAGGACGTTCATGTCCCCAGTGAAGAAAAAATTGCTTGGTATTTGTAAATTAGGTGAAAATATGCTATGGGAGAATGTTATCTTCAAGTTTTTCTAGATCAACAGTTACAGGCTAGGTGAGCTTATTGTTTCTCATGTTCCCTCTCCATCACACATATCTCACTTAAATATATGCTTCTCACTTGGGTGGAAAAAATGTTGAGAGAGACGTGCTTACATCTTTAACATAGTAATTGTTCAGTTAATCTCATTTATGGGGGAAGGAGGCTATACTTCACTGATACCGATTAAATATCCTATACTGGGTTCTATATAAATAGCTACAAATGTGCACAATGGTTACATTACATGGTATATTTAACAACATAGCTAAATCAGAAAGTATGAGCTATGCCTTTAGTGATGGGAGTACTAACGATTGCATGCAAGAAGATTTTTGCTCTGCAACCATGAAGGAAATAATTGCTGTTCAGCACTATTCAGTTAAGTTTGCATATCAGTAAAAACACATGCACCGAGGCTCCACCTACATTCCTAGTGCCCTAGCACTGATATGAGTGCAGCATATATTAAAGCTTTAGACGCCGTTACAGTATTCACAACTTGCAAAGTGGATGTAATTTTTAACAGAGTTAATTTGACCACTGTCAGGTGAAATTGCAATGGTGATACTCAGGTTTTATTGTTTTTTTTAAAAATCTAAACATAAAGTACCGTAGGTGGCATATTACAGATTTATGGGAGGACTACCTCTGCTGCAGTTTTAAATCTTGTGGGTTTTTTCGTCTTTTCGATTCATTGTCATTATAAATATATAAAGCAATTTTTTTCCTTATGTTTTAGATGGAAGACTTTATTTGAAAACTACTGTCATGTATTGAATTTTTCCTGCTGAAGATACCTGTGCTACAGTCAAGAACTTTGCAGTAAGACATTGGCTTATAAGGAGTTCTGTGGAAACAAAGCGTTTTCAAGGCAACTTCCTCAACTTCATTTATCAATGTTCTTCAAAAATGTAAAGAATTCTGCAAGAGTGTCCTCCTTTGGTGATCTCCTGTGGCTCGACCCGGAGACCTAGAGAATGTTTGTAAATGTACAGTAGCACTCTTCTTACAGTGAAAATCTGCGTCTCTGCGCCGGACTATTGTATCCACAATTACAGGCGGGTCAGGATAAGGCTGAGTATTCCCTTTTTCAAGGAATGCAGACTCTGTCCTCCTCTGATGTTTCTATATTTGAGCACATCAAATGATCCTTCCAGTGGTGTCCAAGTACACTTACAGACTGTTATATCATACCGAAACCAGCAAGACAGCTCAGAAATGAACTTGTAGAGGGCATAAGAGGATTCTTATTAAAAAAAAAAGGAAAAAAAAAAAAAAAGGTAAAAGAAAAAAAAATTGATACATTCAGTTTTCAAACTATGATTGTGGGTTTTCTTCTAAAGACATTTTTTCCACGTGCTTTCCAAGAGACCAACACATGTATGTTAGACTACATTAAGTGAAATGGAATTTTGTGTAAGTGAAAAGAAATGCTGAATGTAAACAAACTGTTTTACTGTTCACAAAGTCTCTTTTCCTAAAATAAAAAAATACAATAAAAAGAGTAATAATTTCTCATTGTAAACTGGCAGGGGTTTATGAAATAAATGACTTTGCTTCTTATCAAACTGTTGGTCACATGTACAGTATATAACACAGATCACACAAGGAAGGTATTATGTATGCAGTAGAAATCTAGAGTTTAGGAAATGAAAATTTTAGATAATATTGTTTTGTCACCCTGTTGGTCAGAAAAGACACCTTTCTAGTTTTAACGCATGCAGGCATGTAAATATTTGTCCTGGAGTCACAGTATTACTGAATGAGATCTTAAGCATCTGGTAACAAGTCAGAATTCTGTATCAGCCACTTTTATTTGTATATTGAGCCCTGGTTAGTGCCCTGATTAGTGCACTTTTGAGAATGGACTGTGGCTGAGCAGCAAGTCAAAATGCCAGAAATATTTTTATATGTTAATGTCATATTACGTCAATGTTGCTAAAAAAAAGAAAACCTAACAAACACTTGATGTATCAGTCCAATTCCATGTAGAACTGAGTGATACAGTTGAAGTCTATTGTCCCTCCCACCTTGTCTTAGGGATGGGTGGTTATGTGTTACTTTCACTGTCTATGAAAGCTACAATATGTGTTTTCACCTTTGTGCTGATAACTGGAAGTAAGCTGCAACACAGTGCTTATTACATTACTAAAAGTTATGTTCTTTGCTTTGCATACTTTTGGGTTACCCCTTTAAAGACTGATTTTGTGAATCAGTGCTATTACTGTAAGTTTTGTGATTATGCTTTCTTCATCTAATGTTTTATGCATATAAAATATTATTTATTACATGGAAACATATCAAAACCTTAAATGTCTAAGAAGCCTAACTTAAAGCAAGTATTTCTTTAAAAATAGTTCTGATTGGATATTAATATTATTTTGTCAAAAAGAAAAATCTAATGTTTTGTAAACTCTAGCACTGAGCTTCTATAGTTTGTAGGTCTTCCTTGCAATACTGGTACACATTTATTTTGTGCAGTTCACATTTACTCCACCACGATCCTTTTTTAACAGTAGAAAGTTGTATATACAAGTTCACATCATGGTAATTTTTTTTAAAGAAATATTGAGCAATATTTTTCATTAAATATTGTTACCTAACACTTTGTAGTGACATTATTTTCTAACCACGATTCTTTCCTAATTTTCGTAGTTGCTTGAACACATATGGGATTCTGTACTCCAGTTTTTTCATATGCAGTCTTTAAAGGGTTAACAGCTGTAAAGTTAGCTGGACTTGTGGCAAGCTTTTGAATCATTCATATCTGAAAGAGAATTAAAAGCCTACAACTGAAATATGTAGTAGCATCTACCATTGCTCTGCTCCTTGCATAGAGTCACCTGTAGGTAGGTTTAGTAGTTTTACAGTATATACTTTCAAGACCTTTGGGAATGCCTCAGTGTTTGGCTTGGTACATAAATGGAAATGTTAAGGATTAAGGGGGAACCAATTTATAAGCTGGATGTTTAGAAAGAATCTTGCTAAAAACAGTGTAAATATTACAGACCATGAGATGTTACTGTAAGTTGAATTTTTTGCCCCTCTTTAGTTATACCGGTTTTGGGTTGGTATTTTGTTTTTGGTTTTTGATTTGGATTTTTTTTTTTGCATAGATTATGAAGAAAAGTTGTGCTCATGTTATTGTTTATATGCTTTTGTAATCTTAAAGATATTAATGTCTAGTTGTTCTATATTATAACCACATTTGCGCTCTATGCAAGCCCTTGGAACAGAACATACTCATCTTCATGTAGGACCTATGAAAATTGTCTATTTTTATCTATATATTTAAAGTTTTCTAAAAATGAAAAAAGGTTATTACGAATTTTGTTGTACAAAATCTGTACAAAAATCTGTTTTTACATCATAATGCAAGAATTGGAAATTTTTCTATGGTAGCCTAGTTATTTGAGCCTGGTTTCAATGTGAGAACCACGTTTACTGTTATTGTATTTAATTTTCTTTTCTTTTCAACAATCTGCTAATAAAACTGTCTGAAATCTCCCTGTGACTTTATTTACAGTTCATCTTTATTAAATTTTCTGAAATGTATAACATCAGAGGAATATTTACTTTCTAATGGGAGGCATCTAAAAACAACATAAGTCAGCTCTTTGTAATGTGAGGAGAACAATGCTGAATGATTTTATTTAACATGCAACTGCTTCTATCTCTAATATGAATTACTGTGGTGAAAAACATCATAAAAGCACACTCTGTGGTTATTGTTTAACAAGCAGATTTTCCATATTTTTTTTTTCTTGCCAGCTAAGCAAACTGCCCCCATCTACATGATTTATTTATGTACATTTCTCAGTTTATGAAGCTGTTATTTGTACCTTTTCCTTTTATATTGTGATATTCCCATGATTCTTATTTCACAAAGCTTTGTGCTGAATAATGTAAAGTGGACACATTGATGGAACAAAACATATTATTCCCCTAACTACAAAAATGCAAGAGTAATCCAGTTGGTTTTGTCTTAAATTTCTTTCACTTGATAAAACGTGTTTAGAAACTTTGGCATCCTAACACATTTTTTAACAAGCAGCAAGTATTTAAACATTTAAACAGGTATTTGGAGAAATACTTCTGGCTTAGCATATCTATGTTATTGTGAGGGGGAAAAAAAAGGCGATTTCTTTTTTGAGGTGAAGATGGTTATTTAAGAACAAATCTGGAAGTAAGATATTTTTGCTTACAGAAGATTCGCAAGTCAGAGATTTATGGTTGATTTTGAGTATTCTCCCTTATTGCCTTGCCTTGCCTTCCCATCCTTCCCCTTCCTTCCCTTCCCATCCTTCCCCTTCCTTCCCTTTCCCATCCCTTCCTTTCTGAACCATGCCTACATGGATGCTTCTGCTTTCAGTAGGGAGCAGGCTTGTTTGGGAGAGCAGAAGAGATCAGCTTGCTTTGACCAGCCCATTTCATTATCCCTAGATGGCCTGGGGACTGCAGGTGTGAGGCTTGCAGGCGTCCTGCATTCCGGCAGGTTGTTGTTGCTGGCTAGGTGATTAGGATTTTGGCTAGCTGTGTACAGGGCAATCACAGTCTCCTTCCATCTGCATTAAAATGTTCTGCATGTCTACGTTAGTAAGCATCCCAGCTATACCATAGCCAGCTCCCCTGCTATAAGCTCTGCCACAGTTAAAGCAGGTAAGGGAAAAAGTAAACTTATTAATCTCTCAGTCGAGCTCACTCCCAAAATGGAACGATCTCTACAGTAACAGACTAGCAACCTACCTCTGTGTTTTTAAGCAACCCAGGAAATAGGTTTTTTCAGCAGGAAGGAACCTGCCCTCACATAAGTTCCACCGTACCTCCATTAATAAATCCCCTATCTCCATTAATAAATCATCGCTTTATCACGTAACAGTAGCTGGGGTTTAACAGGGCTGAGGTTGGATGGGTCAGTAGCTACTCAGATGTTGGTACTCCTTGTTACAGTAAAACTAGGCTCTGTGAAAGCTCAGGTCAAAATCAAGAAGAGGTCGCCCTAAATGTATCTTGCCTATAACTTAGTAGTAGACTACGGTCAGATCCTGAAGAAGTTTGGAGTCAGCAGATAGATGCCTAAAGGGATTTTTAGGAAAACCCTTGAACTAGCAGGCTCAACTGAGAAAAAATTAAATTTTAAAAAATATTTTTTTTTCCTATACAAAGAGATTTAAGGTTGGGTTTGGACCTGGAAGGTCAACCTCTTTATTTGTTGAAGGTGCTATAAATTCTTGAGAATTGCTTCATTTGTAATTTGCTTACATGTTATTTGACACAAGACTGTCCAATAAACAGAGCCTGAGGCCAAGATTTTCAAGCGTGACTGCTGATTACAGGTACTTCTAGTTTTGTCGGCCAAACTTCAGCCATTTTCAATGCCTTCCATAAAATAAAATGTCCTAACTGAAGGGTTCTGTGAAACTTCTTCAGTAGCTGCTAACTCATCCACAATATATGGGGAATTTAATAGTGTGGCTTTGCTGAGCAGGAGCTCACCCTGATCAATGACGACGGTTCCACCGTTGTCGGTGTCACACCATTTCAAGCAGAAGCTTCTTCTGTAAAAAGCTTCATTTTCAAAGGGAGAAGAAACAAAGACTTTCTGAAACTCAAACTCTTAAAAGGAGTCAAGTTAGAAATAAAATAATTTAGGCATCCGGAGTCATCCAGAGTACTTGGAAGCTTTACAAATGTTCACCCAAAGGTCTAATACTACTATGCAATTTGGGAGAATTTGCACAGCCAAGTTACAGTAATAATGTTTGTCATAGTCCAGTGAATTGGTTAACTGATCCTCTAAATTTGGATCATAAAGACAGAACCGGGTTCATCTTGCTCTATACAGCAAAAAAGACAAGAAGAAACAGATACTAGTTGCAACAAAGGAAACTCCAACTAGATATAAGAGGGGAAAAATCAAAATGATAGTGATGAAGCACTAGAATACTTCCCAGAGAAGTTCTGGGATCTCCATCTCTGGAGATTTTCAAACCTGAGGTGAGCAAGGCCCTGAGAAACCTCATTAATTTTGCCCAGTTTAAAGCAAGTTAGCCTAGCTGACTTTCACATGTCCCTTCCAACCTCAGGTTTTTATGGTTCTAGAACTACAGAACTTACATACATGATGCCTTTGTAGGCATAACACTTTCTGTATCCAGTTTAGCAAGGAACCAAATTTTATCCTCTAAATAGCATTTATCAGATCTAGAATAGAAATTGCTGGGATATGTTTAAGGATTCACAGCTTTTTTCATCTTCCCTATCAGGAGGCCAGAAGAATGAGCTGTACTAACAGCAAGATGTGAAAGAAGATACAGAAAGTGAATACAGAGAGAATAAAAAAAAGCACCTATTCTAGTGCACACATAGTTCGTTTAAATAATAAGAATGGAAGCTGTAGCAACTTTCTCAATCAGTTGTCAGACCAGTTTTCTAGCAATAAATAAATAAAAGGAAAAGAGAGCAAATAATATGGATAATAGCAAAAAGAACAGCTCTTGTGGATAAAGAAAGTAACTGGACTTAGAAAGAACTTGCCCATTCGTTTTTTTTATTGAGTACCCTTACCTCCTTTTAAATATACTACTTTTTTTTTTTTTTTAAAAAATTGCTTTCTTGAAACAGGTTTGTACTGCAAGGCAACCAACTATTTGACCAACTATTTGTAATTCTGTAGATTTTTCCCACTCAGATACAGAAGACTTTGAAACAGTTAATTTGGCGTGTTGGCTTCTCTGTCAAGTAGGTGTTATCATGCAGGTGGGGAAGCTGAGGTATGGAAAGGTTAAATTGACATTTTAAAACCGGAGAGATAAAAGGAGTGTCTTCAGGCTTCGCTGTCTGTATCTGTGAAGTTGTATCATAGTACAAGTATGTTTAGCTGGGGCTCAGTGCTGAAGGGTTTTGTAGGTAAAAAAGCACTTTGGTTTTGGGGGTGCCAGTTGCTAGGTGAATTGCGAAGCAGGGGGAAGGGGAAGAAAGTTGTTGTGGTTAGGAAAGCAGGCAAAGAGAATGAGGCTGCAAGAGAATTTTGAATAGAACATAGGGATGATGGAAAAGAGGAGATTTCAGCTGTCACGGTGGAAGTAAATAGTGATACAATAAGGATAAACTGGATTATAAAGATACTCTTTAGAAAGATCTGGCAAGATATAGATGCAGCAAACAAACTCATTTGGCAGGCTTCTGGGCAAGCAGACATTGTTTTCAATTCCATTCAGAAGCAACTAATAATCATTTGGCTTCTGTTCACTGTGACCAAACTGATGTGCAGAATCTGGCTTTTCAGTGATGGGATGATATATTGGAAGCCAGAAATAAGTTTCCACATGGATCTCTTGAACAATCTGAACTCAATTTAACAATTGAAGAGGACAGAGATAAAGTATTACTTTCTTTGTGAGCTGATCAATAACAAGCACACCTCTGGGAAACAGATGCTAGTATTACCCTTTGAAGCCATTTCAGTGGCAGAAGCCGAACAAGTTCACGGGTCACCTTACACAGAACTTATAGAGACAGTAAATAATAATAAGAAAAAGCTCTAATTCACAGTTTCTTCCAGGTGAGATCTTATCCTATCTGCCTCTGAGTCAAACCCCTACAATGCTTAAGGGTATACATGGCATCTAGTAAGAAGATAAGACTCAAGTGGAGAATTAAGGGTTGAAAACAAAATCACTGTGAAAAGTGAAAGCAAGCTATAGACAAACATGGAGAAAAAAGGTGAATGAAAAGGCTTATAGTACAAAATTAGTCCGTGGATTTCAGAATTCAAAATGCCTAAAAAGAAGCTCCAGCAGTGTCCACGTGCCTAATTTAAACCTGTAGTAAATAACCTGACTTTCTGAAGTATGTAAAGCTTACCAAATGTTTCCATTACTGGTCTGAAAGCTTCTTGGGCACTAATAATGATATTTCAGTTCCCCTTTAAAGCACCTAGATGCCTAGCTCCAGCATAACCTCCTCTTGGGAGCCAAAATCTAAGACGAACAATGTGATGCAGTGCGCTCAGAAATCTTGCCACATAACCAAGCAGAATCATTGACATGAAGGAAATATACAGCTGTCAGTCACAACCATTTCCACAGTTCCATAACCCAAGGCTCAAAACCCCATATGCCCTGAACACCATGCTTCTGCTCTTCTTCTCTTTTTGCTCCCATTCCTTTTAGCAGTAAGTTGAGGACTTCCTTTTTCCCCATGCACTTCAAGCTGTAGCTGCTTGGCGTTAGCACTCTTCCCATGGAGAAGTGAGGGAGCATGAACCCACTGAGAGCAGGAAGCAACCTGAATCACCACCTCACGATTTCTTGGAAAAGTGTTCCTAATGCTTGACTTCAGAAGTGGACAGCCCTGAGCATCCTGTAGATCCTGTCTCTTAAAAGCACACTACAGGTGTGTCTACATTAGTAATTTTACGTGCAGAAAGGAGCCTCTGTGGCATGAATTTGCTTTCCATCTGTGCTTACGGTGTGCCCCTAAGCTTCTAAAGCAGTTTATTTTCCTGGTGGAGCCTAGTAATGCAAAAGGATGTATTGCAATGTGGACCCTACATCCCTTAGCAGTTGGTGCTCTGTACAAGCCTAGGACCGGCAACTGGTGTAAACTTCGTTGCTGGTAACGCCATGGTGAGGTCATACCATCCTAGAACTGTAGCAGATTGCATCATGTCATACTGTGTCTTTCCCTCCTTGCACCACAGCAATCAGCAATGGAAACACGCTCAGTGACAGGAACTGCTGGCCTCTGCAATGCGTTGCCTCCAAAAGGTCAAATAAACGCTGCTGAGGTTCAGATTTCAGGCGGAGCTGGGAAATCAGAGTTGGTAGGTGGGGCTTTGGCTTGAGTGAGGCTTTTGAACAGGCCATGAGGGGACTGAGGGTGACATCTAAAAAAGTGGTCAATGAATGGTGTCAGGGATATTGTGCGTTGCCATACTTCAACTTCTTTGTACATCTTATGCTTAAATTAATCAATAAAATATTTATTGATTCAAAAATTTTTACCTTTTTTTAACTTCCAGGTGTTACTTGAGTGGAGACAGATCATGATAATACTGACCAGTGCTTTTCCTTTCAATTTACTAAGCCACTATCAGCATACATAAAGATTATGTTTGGAACTCTATGAAGAGTGCATTTTATTGTGAGAACAATAGCAGGCACTTACCTTAGGACTCCTACTGACCCTGGACCCTCCTATTATACTTGCATGGGTAGATGAGTTGTACAATGCATTTTTCTAATAGACTGTAGTTGTATGTTATATTCACATTTAAAAATACTTCAGTCTTTTAACAAATGCTGCATATTCTTCTAAGTGGTGGTCATTAAAGAGAGTGCCACTATATCATTCCTTTGTATTTAATTTGGGGCAGAAAGAGCAAACTGTATTTTGAGCAAGGTTTATTCCTTTTTCAATTTAAGTAATTTCTTTTCTAATCTAAGCTGGCCAAGTTCAATTTAAATTATTGTGCGAATTGTTGGTGAGGTGGTTTTATTTGAATCAGCAAGCATTTGGCCATGGCAAATGAGCTTCTGGCAAAAAAGAACATTAGTCCAAGGGGACACCTTTGAAAACTGCAGTTTGCTTTTGTGCATTGTGAAGAGTTTTCACTGTTAAAAGCTTTATTTTCCTTAAATATTGTTCCATTTAGGGTAAAAAGAGCCACTTTCCTCTTTGATTTTCATCCCATTCTTCTATCACTGTATGTTAAGAATGAAGTTTAAACAGGAATGCTGGTAAAAATGGAAGTGCTCAGGTTCCACCAGCTTTTCTCCATTTTGCTCTTTTAATTCAGTCAGAATCTTTTTAATACTTTTTTTTTTCTAGCTGGTATAATTTCCAAAATACACATTAAAAAAATGTTATGTGGTTTCTCATATTTGATTAGTCTTTAACACTGCAATAACTGGGGACTCAGTCTGCAGACCAGAGACAGCTCAACAGACATATCTACTTGGCTGACAGAATATCTCTGTCAGCCTCCATCTCAAAGGCAGAGTGGGAGCTGGCAAGGACTGAATGATTCATTTTAGCAGCAGCCACAGGTGATCCTATCTGCCATTTTTCTCTGAGTCACTGCTTTACCTGCTAACCATACATTCCCTGTAGTTCTTCTGCATGTATGCAATAAATCCAACACCTGCGAATAAACAAAAGATCTATGTGTACAAGGCTTTGCTTTCATCTTGTGATTTCAGAATATACTGAATATTAATGAGCATATATGCAAAACTACTGGCCTTCATATATTCAATAAGCTAGAGTTTTCCAGGATATGGAAAGTGTTCGTTACTTCTGAAAGACAATCACCCTGAAGAGGGTGAGGGACCTCCTAGGATGTGACACAGATTATATACCATGGCCCTCCTTTGATCTTAACAAAACACAGTCAAAAAGTAAAAAACAAACAAACAAACAACCCCAAAGCAACCCAAAACTAAAACACATAAGAAACCCCCCAAAACCCCAAAAGGTTGGATTTATTTTTTGAGGCTGTTACAACAGAAAATTGAATGAAGTCAAAAGTTTTCAAGTCATGGGAATTGATCATTCGTGCAGCTGTAGTGTTAGAATCGTCCCTGGCCAAGTGGTGGCCCATGCCAGCTAGCTCTGCTGCAGGTGATTCTAAGGGTGGTAGAGCAACTAGAAGGTGTCAGGCCCAGAAGATAGTTTGTGAACAGCTGACTCACTTTGGAGTATCGTGTATAAAGAGTCCTCTATACTGTCTGGACACAGGACTCCGGAACTTCAGTGATTACATTTAATTTGCTAATATATGCCTTGCTTTAGTATAATACCCACACATGACTGCTCAGTCATACCATACCACAAACCACTCTTAACCCCCAGTCACATTCAAATTGTATTGCCCCCATTTAGCTCTAATCACTTGCACTTGCTGCCATCTTGAATTGTACTTTCGTATTTCCAGACCCTACTCCACCAGCTGCCCCATTATTCAGCTGCTCACCTGAAGAATGCTTTACCTGGGAGAGGAAAAGAAGAAAGACTCATCCCTTACCTGACTGTGTTTGAAATGGGTGACTTTCACTGTAGCTGATCAGGCTTGAATGAGGCTGACATTCTCTTTCTACTAGGTGGACAGGTTCCTAATTCACTGTGTTTCAGTGCTACTCACGAGGACTGGCATGAGGAGCAAAGGGACCTTTCACTCTCGGTAAGGAATGGGATCCTCCAACATGTGTTTTCTTTTCAGATACTCCTAACTCTCCTTAAAATCAAGATCCTCCAAAGAATGAATTAGTCAGGTAGAAGCTTTTAGTGTTAATATGAGTTTAATTTTCCCAAGGAAGTTCCTCTTTCTCCTGAATTTCTCCTGAAATGAACAGAATTCTTAATTGCCTAGGTCAATGTACCCTTATGACTCTAGATTTTATTCTTTTTTATTATTATTAGTCAAGTCATTCTAATATTTTTCATTCATTCATTCATTCTTCTTTTGTGTGTGTGTTTGCATTCAAATACATGTGCTGACGTCAGGGTCCTGTTTTGAACTCTTGAGACACTCTGGTGAGAGTTACAGCCACGTATCCGTCACTCCCAAAAGGCTGAAAAGCAACTGCTGGTAGGAACATGTCCGTACTTTTCTGTAGGCTGTGATCCCCTTTCAATCCCAAGACCTGGGTAGTGGTGTGCAAATTCAGAATATTGAGTAGGAATCAGGCAGGTAGAAGTTTTTTTTAAGCCATTACTAATCTTTTCTGGCACTGAAGCAGTAAGAAGATTTAATAAATATATGCATACTTACTTTGTCAGAGCTATGGTTTGGTAGGTACTGGGATTCTCAGAGCTGAATGGATGTGCATTTAAAATTTCAGTGGGTGCTTGTGCATTTGTAAAATCCCATGAAGTGCTTAGTTGCATCCTACATCAGTTACATACCTCCAGAAATCTGGCCCCTAGAGGTGAAAGAATCTTGGACAATAGCCCTATTGTTAATCACTGTTTCCAGTATAATGTAACAAATGTTTTAACCTTGAAAGGAGGCAGGGGAGTAAAACCCTAGGCCTGCCTCCTTATCCTTTTTCCTTCCAGGTTTTATTCTTTTATAGCTTTAGCAGTACAAAGCTGCTACAACTAAGAATATGAATCATCGTTGCTATCGTCATTAACATAATGCCCATGTGTAGATTTATCTGCAGACTTTCAGTTTGATAAACTGTTGGCATGTAAATATTTCCTTGAAGAAATTCCAGTCCAGCTGCTTTTGTTTACAAATCTATCAATGGTTAAGACCATAGAATGTATTTTGCCAGTATCTGAATTATAATTACAACTTGTTTAATTGTGAATTAATTATAAAAGAGGAAGACAAAACTAAATAATAAATATTTTGCAGATTTTTGGAACCATGCCAGCTGTGCCTGCATTCATTTTGGAAATATGAAGACTTATGCTTGTAAGTCTCCATTCTACTATTTTTTTTGTTATTACTTATTTGTACAGTTAATTGTGCAAGAAACTCTTTCTGAATAATGATTTCATTGTACTTATTTTGTCTTCAGACGTTCTTCTGCTTATTCCTTGTTTCACTTCTTGACTTCTGCTTGATCATTCTATGGATTTAATTAAGAGTTGGTTTTGATACACCAGTCACAGTAACATCTAAACTGACCTGAATACTAAGTATTTGGAGGCTTAAAAAAAAACTTTTTGAGATACAAGATCAAAGAAGCTCTGGAATTTCACCTGTGTTTGGCAGCAGGTTATTGCCTTTGCTTATTGCTATTTTGACCAGTGGTGCAGAGAGATGTGCTTTGAATTTGTTGAATTGTCAGTGGTTTGTAAAATAGTTTGTTACAACTTAATTACAGTTCTGTACAATTTGCATGGATCAGCTCTGGAGACAGACTATGAAATTTATTATCCCTGTATTAGGATAGCTAAGAGTTAGATTTGAGCTGCTTATTATAGACCTACTTATAGCCAATGGACAAAATACACACGTCAAAAGAATAAATCAGTTGTTATGAACCCTGGGGTGCCTATTTTAGGATTACATGTATCACTTGTGAAGGTGCCTGTTTGTCTTTATTGCTCAATGAAAGGGTACATTTTAGCCAACAGCTATGGCAAGAGATGAGGTTTGCCTGGGAGTTGCCTATAAGAGCTGTTGGGAAGCACTTTGATTTTACTAGTCAGTTCCACCATACTAAACTGAACCAAAGCAAACCAAACTTATTCCAGAATTTCATATCCTTTGCATATGTAGCTAACATCTTTCCAACTAGTTTGTGAGCCCTCTAGTGACACCAGTCAGAGGAACAATATACGTATGCCTGGGTCCACCACTATTGGATGCAATATGACAGTTGAGAGGCTTATGAAACTAGGTATCCAGCTCCCCTCTGTGATACTATTTAATGGTACCGCTCCCCATAAAACTGGCTTAGACAGTTGTTTCACTGGATTAAAATATATTATTTATGTTTTCTATCAAAAATAATGAGCAGTAGTTCTTTTAGTTACTGTTTTATGTATAGAATCAGATGCTGAGTAAATAATCTCTTAATTTTGTTCCTATTTATTTAACTTAAAGTTCCGAAGGTTTAGTTATTAGTGATAACACTTAGAGATTAACTCTCTTCAGGTACAATATTGATTAACTGTATCATTCATAAAGCCACTAGAAAATATTTAGCTACATGATTCATTGACTTTCCGCATAATCAGCCTATGAATTATGTGACTGAACTTGATGGGCTGACAAAGTGAATGATAAATTCATTTGGTAGAGTATTTTTGATGTATTTTATCTTTCTCTGGTACATTATCAAAAATGAAACTTTGCCCACAACATTTAGAATATCAGTTGTAAGTAGTTGCCATCTAGTGCCAGCACTCATTTCTGTTCAAAGATAATGGGGCAATACTTACACTTTGGAAGGCAATATGTTTCTCACAGTTTGTAATGGAGTCATGTAATGTCATGTCCGTAATGGGAAGTAAATAACACGCCTTGACATGAATGAACACTTCAAGTAATCGTTAAAATAACTGAGGGTGGTGGAGACTTAGAAAGATGAAGAGTAGAAGGGCTGCAACTTCACTCATTGACATCTCCAACATCCTGGTTTGCTGAATGCATGGGGCTCATGATCTGGAAGTGAATGCATCTGATGGGACAGGAAATTGTTCTTCTGATTTTCTCATAAAATGTTAGCTCCTTCACGGGGATATATCATTAAAAAATTTTTTTTTGAATTCTTATCATCACAACAAATAGATCCATTCAGAAAAATACCTCTAAAATAACATTATGTCATTGGGAGAGTTGGACTTGTGCTGTTGTCCTTCCACAAACCTTCCAACTTTGTTCAGTTTACAAATAAATTGAAAGTGAAGGCTCTTTTGGTAATACAGCCAGGTATGTGAGAGCTTAGCAGGGTTTCTTTCAAAGCACTGTTAACAAAATTCTGCAGTAAGAATTTACTGAACTATTCTCTAGGTGATGTGCAATTTTTAAAAGAAGCTAACTCAGTCTCCCATACTGATTTTTCGGCAGCACCACAAGCAGTAAAGCTTTCTCATTTTATTAAATGACTGTGAAAGGAGGGATCACATCTGTAGAAAGCAAGGTCATGTTGGAACAATCCCTTTAAAAGCTTACTAACGCCTAAATGTATAGATCCCTATACAGCTGAGTTCATGCAAAGGCTTCCCAAATGAGCATATTAGTTCATTAATTTAATAGTTTTTCATTTGAGTGTAATTAATGAAAAGGTGACAATTCAAGATTTTTTTTTCCTGGGTTTTGGTTTTTCCTGCTGGACTCATCATCACACTCTGTCTTCTCACTTCTTTTTTGGTACAACGGACTGTAGTTCTTCACTTTGCCCTGGTCTTGGTTCAAGGTCTCAGAGTCGCAGGCATTGGGTAGAGGTGGCCCACACCAATTCACATTTAAGAAATCATGTAAGCTATGATTTTCAGATTTCCTAAAACTCCTCTCATTCTTGGTATCTAGAAAATTAGATAATTGATTACTTGTGTGTGAAAAATCATATAACAGTTGCCTCTAGAACTGTTGGGATGAATTCTACAAACAGTTTTATCTATGACTTCTAACCTTAATGTACCCTTCTAAACACAGCAGAAGTATCAGATAACAAAGGGATTTTTACTACCCCTTCACTCTCCCTTAAGACTTTATTCCTGGGCTTCAGCCCTATGTCTTCTGAGTGTGACGGTAGCTATGTGTGAATACTGCTGATTGCATTGTGAGATTGCAGATGATTAAAAAAAGAGTGTAGTAGGAAGTGAGATTTACCTTTTGACTTCTCTTCTATCTTTTCCATCTGCTGTAATACTCACTCACACACACACACACGCACATGCACATGCACTTTAGTTTCCAAGCGCAAAGTGATTTTGGTGGTGAAAATGAGTGAAACTGATCTTGCCAAGAGTAATCTCCCTCCACCTCTCTTTCCTTTTCGCAAGCCTGTCTAAACCCTGAGCTGACACTCAAGGTAATGCCCACAACTCCCATTCCAAATCCTGATGCAGCAAACTTAGAGCTAAATTCTGTTTCCTTTCAGAGCCCAAGGAACAAAGTTACACTGGGAAGCAAACCCACACTGTGCCATAATTCCTTCCTGATGGAATGAAGAAGACTCATAAGGTTTCTGTTGCTTTATACAGTATAGTTCACCCAAGGGGTAATTTTAGGTTCTAGAGTGTGCAGAGGACCCAGAAGCCTTTGGCCAGAAACAAAGAAAAATTTATACATCAAGCCTCTTTTGAGCCATGTAGTGCTACTGCCACTATTCTACGGCTTAGACCACTTCCTATGGGCTGTGGCCTCCTCCCAGATCATTCTCCTAAGAACAGCTGTAACATACTGAGGCTAATTAGCTTTCTCTTTTACTTTTCACTGCACTCATCCCATCTCTCCCATACCCTGATCCTTATCCCAGTTAAAATTACTTTGTAAACCATTCTTCTCCAGATAGTTCACATGTATCGTACATTTCTTGTTGCAATATCAAAAAAAAAAAAAAAAAAAGGCAAAAAAGTGCAGCTATTCTGGTAGAAATTGCCTTTGAAAAGCCATTTATCCCATTTTTAGATTACCTTGCTCTTCAGAAAATCAAGCCTGATCTTTCAAAACATTTCAAACCACCAGGAGCTCAAACATTGTCTTAAACAAACAAACAAATAAACCAAAAAAGAATTCTCCAAGTCACTACCTATTTGTTTGTGATGCAGAACAGATTTTCCATGGAAAACAGTCACGATGTGCAATATGTATACATTCATACATATACTTACAAGAAAGCAAGTCAGTCAGCTGTGACACCGATCACTAAGCATATTTTGGCATTAAGGTGGCTACTTACAAGACTCATATATCCCACATACAAGATTAATTTTCTTTCAGTACATTTTAAATCATTTCATGGATACAGTAATTACACTATACTCAAACCATGTCAATCAATCACTGCTCTGAATCAATATGGTAGGTGTTTTTCAACTATTTATAAATAACAATGCTCATATATGCCAAACATCTTATAAAAGTACAATTAGTTAGAATAAAGAGCATATTTGTTCTTGTATTGATTTAACTCCTTGTCATGCTCTGTAGGGTTGCCGTCTGTATGTCTTTAAATTGAAGCTTGTGTTTAACTTTTTCTTTGCAGCAGAGTTTTCCTTACTTGCCTCATTTCACTTCCTATTCTGTGTTACAGATAAACATGAAGTGAAATGGATTTATAGGCTTATTTTTTAAATGTACAAGTGAATAGTTTTACAGGCACAAATTCCAACTGTTTGCTTTTCACTGGAAACCAGCAGAAGGAGAACCCCTGGAAAATGCTGTACAAATGGTTGACTGAAAACATTAATTTTCCACGAAGATTGTGCCTTGCAGAAAGATATAGGGCTAAGGGAATGAAAAAAAAGAAAAGATTAAGGAAACCACGGTCAATATAGGTTATCTCAACCATTTTGAAAATCAATTTTGAAGTGTTGCCTAATGAAAATTTGATGGCAATTTAATGCAAATAAACATTAAATCTGTGTAATGCATCACTTTCCGGATTTTTAGTTACCATTTCATTTTTTATTCTTTTTAGTGATTATGTATTTATTTCCTGCCCTCTCAGAGTTATCTACAGTGAAATCCTTCTCCAAGTGGAGTGACGCAAGCGACTTAACAACCGGCCGATCAAAGTGTGGAGGGAAAACTGGGATGACCCTTCAGTGTTTCCTCTGGATTTTCCTATGAACTAAGGAAATTTTGTATGGCTTCAGTACAAAACTACCAGCCAAATGTTAATTCAAAGCCAGTCTTAAGTTCATGAACCTTAACAAACCTTATGATGAACCTTATTTATGTTTGGCATTTGCAATGAAACGCAGTACCATGAGAGTTTCACAAGGTTTTGGGTTTCATTGCAAACAACTTGAACATCGTTACTCTTCTTCTGAAGATATAAAATGCCATGGAGCAAATCTTCAGTAGGTGTAAACTGACAACGCTGCCTGGAGTTCGCTGTCAGCAAACACCCTTCACAATTTGATGCTTTAATTTATAAGCAATACTTGTCATTGACCCCAATTAAAATGATCAAAAATGGTACTGTACCATATCCTTTCAGGGCAGAAATATGCAAGGTTTATACAGATGATATACAGGATTTTAAGTTCCATTTGGACACCTAAAGAAATGAACTTTTTGCCTAGAAAATAGATGTTATTTTAACTGCAATGAATATGCTGACACATTACTCACTGTTATGCATCCAATCGATATTAGCCAGATTAATTCTTTTTGCTTAATCTGTAGCATTTTTCCTGTCAGAACAGCATTAGTTATGCAAAAATGGTCATACATTGTCAAACTGAGAGACTCATCTTGATTATTCTTGGTTATTTTGAGTATAAGTACAATCCACCCTGACTGTTAGTCTGCCCTTGGGAGCCAAGCAATTTGGCTGTTATTATAATGAGGTGTGGCTCATCATAAGGGTGATTATAATGGAGTTTAAGGGAATAGGGAGTCAAGCCTACTGTATATTATCTTTCACTTTTAAAGACCGTACTTTGGAATAATGGTTCAGTATTGTAGCATTTTTGTTCATTGCATGTCTTCAGGGGTTGAGATATCCTCCAATGGACTGTTTTGATACTAATAGGAAGGCACGTTTTGAACATGAAAATCCCTGTATCTGTTCCTTCAGGCAATTTGTTCAGAGTGTAATTCACATCTGATGAATACTTGGTGACACTGAATGGTCCAGTGAAGATTGGCGCTAATTTTGCAGTAATGCTCTCTGCTGCATCTGTGTCTGAGAGGGAAGGTATTCTTCACTGGTTCAAGAACATTTAAAAATCACTTCTATCTGTTTGTGATCATAACATTGCTTTCTATCCTGTAATTTCTTACTGAAGTTGCCCTAAAGTGGTTGTAGATCTGAGCTGTGATCTTTATAACCTTCTCGCTTTTCTGAAGAGTACCAGGTCCAGAAACAACACAGTTTCTTTTAAATCATGAGGTGTTTTCTTCAGGGAGAAAAAAAAACTGTCATAAAAAAAATTCCGTTACAATTTTTCTCCATTCCTCCCTGTGAATGACATTGATGAGAGATTATTTTGATTAAAACTGAATGCCTTAAAGTGTCACTAAAAAAGCCAAATAAATTGTAATCTCCTTGGCATAGGATGTTAAGGGTTTTAACTTTGCAGTTACGTGAAAGGTTTGACAGATGGAAGAACAACCCATATGACACAAAATTACCTTCTGTAGAGGCTTTCAGAGTATCTCCCAAAAGTGTACTCATGTTGAACAGGACTTGCTAACTATATGCAAGAATATAAAAAAATATATCCCAAGGCATGTGGGGAAACATATTTCCAGTGTCCATGTGTGTATTTCTATACATTGTTACAAGAATGATAGACCTGTCCTGACAAAACTGGAGCATGGCCTTCTTATTCAAATAGTTTGTGTATATCTACATAAACATAGAAAAATTGTCCGCATCCCTTTCTGTTGACTGGAGAACGTAATATTGTTTATTTGCACCTTTACTCTTTTATGAAGTAGTCTAATGGTCTCAAAAATCAGCAGAATTTTTTCTATTGGCACATTTTGTAAATGTGGGCAACTCCTTTTACTTCATTATAATTTTGTTTCAGCTCTTACCTTATCTTTTAAATTTGGACAGTATAAAACCAGACCTTAATCTGTTTGACCTAAAGACCTGACATTTGATGACCTGAAGTGTTACGATATCAGTAATAGTAATGGTGATGGTCTGGAAATAAATTAAGAAATCTATTTATACACATATTCACTTGTTGAAATATTTACCATCAGTTTAACCTGCAATTCAAAATAAGACAGGTAAAAATCAAAACCAAAAGCTCAGTTTGTATCAGTCATTGTGCATGACGCTGCTGAATTTTACAGCCCTCTGCATCACTGACTGCCATTAAAAGATTGCTATTTAATTGTAATTACTAGATAATGGCATATATGTAGTAACTTTGCTCCTATAGAAGTTTCTGTGAAGTGTTGGCACATGATGAGAAGTGTATTGACCATTTGTTGCATAGCAAATACTTTAGAGATGCCTTGTTTAATGCCAGGAATCTAGAGTTGTTAGGATTGAAACTATTTTGCCATTCTTTGTCAAAAAGCACGTGTTTCATTGGTGGCTACTTTTCGTCTCTGATTCAGGTAGAAAGAACACAAAATAATATCAGGGAAAAAATATGGCTCATAAAACTACCTTTACAAAAGTAAAACAGTTGGATGCGGTATTTTAATGTGGAAATCCCCATACTCAGAATTGCCTCAAGTTTCCAAACGATCAAGGAAATATATACTTGTAATGTTAGTTGTGTTCTGAGTAGTTTTCTATCCTGAACACTTGATGTTATTGTAAGATTTCTTTTTCGTAAGCTGAAAAAAATCCAACCTTACTTAAAGCTTGCTCCTTCAGTTTCTTATTATCCTTTCAAATGCTTGGGTATTAATTACTCTGTTAGAAAATACATTTAAAACTATAATATTTGGAGAGGTTCACTGCTAGGCAATAAATATATGCCTCCAAATTACACTTCTTCCCTCCTGCAAGATACAGAAGTTTCATTAAAATCGCAAACTATCTTGCAGGTGTGCCTAATTTTCAGTCTTCGCGCATCTGATACGATGGGAGATCTAGCAAATATGTTTCATCCACATTGTGTTCAAAGCACAAAATACCACCAGACAGTCCATTTCTAAAGCTAGAAAGGTTCCTCTCTGGCATGTGCAATGTTCTGTTGCCATATGCTAATATCCTGTCATTTCTCTGAGCATCTTTCTGCATGAATGCTCCACCATAGCTCCCATGACATGCCTCGATGTGAACTGTAAACACACTTTTAAAGTCTTGGAAAGCTTAAAAGGGCTTGATGACTGGTGCTTGCTAGGAATATTGCAAGACTTTCTAATTTAACCAGTGTGCTCAAAAGGGACAACATATTTCACAGTAATGCTATGTGAAGTTGAACACTGAGTGACAACATAGACCTTCATGAATTATGGCAGAATGTAATGACTTCTGACTACCGCCTGGACATTTAAAGTGTAGTTGTCTTTGAAAAAAAAAAAAAACCAACCAAAAAAACCCCACCAGAAACCAACAAAAACTTCTCAGGGTAATTTCCCGTACTTTTCAAGGAAAGAATGATCTAAACATCTCTCCAAACATGATCAGAACAAGTAAGCAGTATTTAATATTGAGAAATTATTGATTTAAATACCATTAAAAATTCTTAGCTTTAATGAATGCTAACAATGGTTCTGACATTGCCAGAATAAAGTGTTTAGGCATCATGAATAGCTGGATAATAATTGTTGTCTGTACAAACCCGTTTGTTCTGTTTTCTGGTTTTTTTTTTTCCTTCCACTTGAGTGGAATTGAGAGAACTAACCTTTCCCAATCCTTCCAGTATTCCAGTGGCACTTAATCAATGTGCAGATGCAGTAATCTTTACCAAATTATACATTTTGGGTGCCTGATGTGGGAAGAAAAAATCTTGCATTTCAATCATCTTAAACACTGACAGGCTTGGGGCATTGACCATCTCTCTAGGAAGCCTGTGGAAGTTTTTGTCTATCATCTTCTCTGTAAAGAAATGTTTCCTAATAACTAGTCTGAACCTCCCCTGATGCAGCTTTGGACCATTCCCACGCGTACTATCTCTGGGCTCCAGGGAGAAGAGATCAGCACTTCCCTTTTCACTTCCCCTCCCCAGGAAGCTGTAGAGAGCAATGAGGTCACGCCTCAGCCTCCTTTTCTCCAAACTAGACAAGCCCAAAGTCCTCAGCCGCTCCTCACAGGACATGCCTTCCAGCCCTTTCACCAGCTTTGTTGCCTCCTCAGGAGTCATTCAAGGACCTTCACGTACTTCTTAAACTATGGGGCTTCTGGGAGCTGCCCACAGTATTCAAGGTGAGGCCACACCAGTGCTGAATATGGTGGGATAATCACCTCTTTGACCAGGTGGTAATGCTTGTGTTTGGTGCACCCAGGGCGCTGTTGGCCCTCTCGGCTGCCGGGGCACACTGCTGGCTCATGCTGAGCCGGCTGTCAGCCAGCACCCCCAGACCCCTTCCCGCAGGGCTGCTCTCCAGCCCCTCCTCTCCCAATCTATATTTATGTCCGGCATTACTCCAGCCTAGGTTTTGTCACCCTGTTTTTCTAGATAAGCCAAGTCATGTCAGTTATGTGGGGTAATGCACATTTCAACACAGTAAACAACTGCAGAATTGGATCCTGTGCCTGCAAGCAAAAAGTGCACACCATAATTCTCTTCCTGTTGGTGGAAAAAAAAAAATGTTCTTGAAAACATTCGGAAATGTATGATAGCTTTACATAAAGTACCTACATCATCCTTCACAGTAGGTCTGGAAAACAGTTACAATATGAAGGTATATAATACTATTTTTCCATAATTGACATACATAAACAGAACAATTAAGACCAATAAAAAATATTTTCTTCTTTACTTTCTTTATAGCTCTGAACTTAAACAAAAGGTCTGGTGATTCCTTCTGATGGCATTTCCTGGATTTATTTCTCAATAATGACACTTTTGGGAGCAATTCTATAGGGAATGAGATTGATCACCCATCACTGCTGCTGATGTGCTGTTTAACCAAGCTGGTGAACCATAAACTGTCATCAGAGAGGGTATCAGACTAACAGCGTGTATCATGCAGCTTACTCTCCTGTGCACCTAACAATGATGATAATTCTCTTAGTCCATTAGACAGCACAAGGACCTGTTAAACAAAGTACTGGAGTGCTACACTTTACATGACCCAAAAAAAGAAACGAAATCCCGCTAGATGGTCTAAGCGGTGACATAAACCGAAGCGGTAGGTCATGGAGCAAGAAGTCTAGTGCTTCATGCCTTAACAGGACTTTGACATAAAGACAGGATTTCTAAAGCTGAAGCTTTCTTTGATAATAGTAGATATGTCTAAAAAGGGGTGCCCCTAGCTAGCTTTTTCGAGCAGTGAGGAGCATTCTAAATTCATGTCACCCTAACTTTATTTTTTTTTAAGAAAAAAAAACCCAATAAGAATTTAAAGGAATAAACAATATTTATGTTTTTAATTATTGTTAAATATCATGTACCTGGTGTTTCAGTGTTAGAAACTGTATCAACATGATTAAAGAAGTTATGATTACTAGATAAAGTTTATGATCCAAGGCCCCAGACCTATGAATTTTTAAGGACAGAACCTCAAGGGCTGTGCACAGATCGATGCAGATGTACCTAACCTGGTGATTGACATTTATGTTCTTTTTTTAACTTGTATGCATAATTCCCACTACTAACTTCAGTGGAAATAGTCACATTTCCTCCTTTCATGCTTTTAGTTTTCTCTTCTTTCGTGCAATTAGTTTTTGGAAGATCAAAGCTTAAATTCGTCCTGGTTCTTCTACCTCGAGTTGTTGAAGCCTGGTGTTTTGTGGGTTGTTTTTGTTTGTTTGTTCGTTCATTAGGTTTTTTTCTTTCAGGGTGGATCATTCAAAAGGTCTAGCTCAGAGTATTCAGGATATAGTTAGGAGGATTTTGCCCCAAATTAGTACTGCTGAGTGAGTTGCAGATACTCTCAGGTATTGTAAAGTCCTCTCAAACTTGCAGAAATGCCTGCCCCAATTCATATTGTAGCTGTACCCTCTAGGAAACCCTCATTCCAGATAAAACTTCCTTTAAGGCTCCAAAGGTGGCCTTCTCTGCTTTTTTTCCCCCAGCTCCATGATCTGGAGCAATCACCTAGAAGCACACATGCAAGGGTGTGCATGTATATATTATAACTAAAATTTCTGTGTTTCACCCCAGACCTTTTTGTATGGGATTCATCTGACCAAATTTTGATATCAGCAACATGTGACATCAATAACCAAAATAGTAAGTGAGGAAAAATAGAGTCTTCCGGGGCATAATTTATCTCATCCTTATGTGTGCATTTTTAACAAGTGAGATAACCTAAAACTATCTATTTTTCTGCATTAAGGAGGTATGCAGTGATCATCTCACAGATGGGGAGTATCTATCCTGTACTGTACAGAAACTATATCTGTAGATGCCCAAATTCAGCTGGACAAAGCCTCTTCAGGTGTCACCCTAGGTCAATATGGCTAAAGCAGAAAGTCCGCCCCTTCTTCTGAGCAACCCGTTGCCTATTGATCCGTTTTGAAAATTTTTTGTACAAATGCTTCTGTATTTTCTCCCATCCATCTCTCACATCTGGAACAAGCTTGCCATAAACATCTGCAAAGTCTATTTCTGGTTCTCTTACAAATCACTTCTGGACATTTTTCTTTTCTGTAATACCTGCCAAATGCTTAAAAATATGTAGGCCAGTGATGATCTGAGACACTTATTGAATGTTGTCTTGTGTTACCCAGTATTTCTCATCTCTCTCTTTTTACTGCAAACACACAGAGGCAGTAAAAGCTCTTTTGTTGGACAGTTCCTAGCACGGTGGAACTTGTAGGACCTGTGAAAGTAACCAACCTGACAGCAACATAAACAATTAAATGGTAACAATAGCGTCCTGGTTTCAGCTGGGGTAGAGTTAATTTTCTTTGTAGTAGCTAGTATGGGGCTCTGTTTTGGATTTGTGCTGAACACAGTGTTGATAATGTGGAGATGTTTTAGTTGTTGCTAAGTAGTGCTTACATTAGTCATGGACTTTTTCGGCTTCCCGTGCTCTACTGGGTGCACAAGAAGCTGGGAGGGGGCACAGCCAGGACAGCTGACCCCAGTTGCCCAATGGGATATTCCATACCATATGGCATCATGCTTGGTACATAAAGCTGGGGGAAGAAGCAGGAAGGGGGGTCATTCGGAGTGATGGTGTTTGTCTTCCCAAGTAACCGCTACGCGTGATGTAGCCCTGCTTTCCTGGAGATGGCCAAACACCTGCCTGCCCATGGGAAGCAGTGAATGAATTCCTTGATTTGCTTTGCTTGTGGAAGTGGCTTTTGCTTTACCTATTAAACTGTCTTTATCTCAACCCATGAGTTTTCTCACTTTTGCTCTTCTGATTCTCTCCTCCATCCCACTGAAGGGGAGTGAGCGAGCAGCTGCATGGTCCTTGGTTGCTGACTGGGGCTAAACCATGACAAATAGTAATACTAATAACATAACAATGCCAGTAAAGAAGAAAAGACTTAACTGGGAAAAAATAATTCTGAAGAGACTGTTTTCTATGTGCATTACCTGCTAACAATTCACAGAGCTACATCAGAATTAAGAAGCTTCAAATAGCAAGTTAAACCATTGTTCTAAAAACTGGGCAATAGCCTCTGCTACATTAGGAGGTAGTAAAATTATATATTGAATCCAGCAATCATCAGAATAATCACGACAGCTCTGACGGCATCACCAGCCCTGACTGTCCCTGCCCAGCCTCCCCCCTGGGCTCTCCCCACACTGCCAATGGCCCAGGACCCCATTACATCCCCCCAGGGTCATCAGTCCCTGCCCTAGCAATGATGCAGCAGGGCAGATCTCCAGCTGCCCACAGCCCTGCCCTCCCTGGCCATGGGCCCTACTGAGCTGTGCCTACCCAGGGCTCCATATCCCAGCCCAGCCTTGACCCATCTCCATCCTCATACTCATCCCCACCCCCATGGAGGTGCCTAATGCCTGGGGCTGGGGCTGCCATGGTGCCCCCAGTTGCCCTGCTTCTGGCTAGGGAGTGTGATGGACCCTGGGTGGCAGGCTTTGCCCTGATGGACCCCATGGCAAAACCCCCAGCACCCAACCCCAGCAGCACCCTGACGATCTTAAATGTAATGCTAAGGGTAATATCTGGTCCTTCGATTCAAGGCTATGTACATTCATCTCAAGGTATTTGATCATTCTTATACATGAGGAATAGTAATATATTTTTTTTCTCAATGCTAGAGAAGGTCAAGATTTCAAAGGATGTCAACAGAAGAGTCAGGAAGAAAAGCCATGTCTACTGTCTCTTACTCCTTTGTTGCAGACAATGCAACTCTACCTACTAATTTCTCAGATAAGAAAATAATAAAATTGTTGCTTGTTATGATATAGCTGATATTTTTTTTTTTTGTAACTAAGCCTAAAGCAAACATAAAAGCAAACAAAATATTCATCCCTCTCTTCACAAGTCTGAAAATTAGTCCCTTTTGGACTAGGAGTACTAGCACAATCAAATATTTCATTTCAGTCAATGTCGTAAATTCCAGATATGGTGTACTATTTACACCTGCACTATCTAGAGAATTTAGTTGCATTAATACTGTAAAAAAAACCCCGTAGTCTTATGCACATAAATAATTTTGTCAGCTACTAGCTGATAAACCATATTGTTTTTTAACTTGCATGGATACCTTCAGAGTTACATAAAAAAAGCACTGCTTTTAGTCAGGAGTTAGTAGCATTCATGGTGCAAATGAATAAAATTCTTGCTGGTTTTTTCTATTTTTTATCTTTCTCCACTTTTCACCTTATTTTTTATTTGTTAAATTGATGTACCTCTCTGTAGACTGAAAATTGAGGATCATTTACAATTTCCTTACTTTGTTTTTCATATTGTTCTATTTTCAGTTTTTGAGGAAGTTCTTGGTAAATTGCTTTTACCACCAGCTGTAAACAACTCTGTTCCAAAGAGGTCTGTGCTAAGGTTCCCTCAGTATATAGTTCTCTATTTCCCAAATAGTAGTAGAAATCTATGGAAAATAGAGTAATGTTATTTCAGCAGTGTATCATCCTGAATCAGAAACTAAAGCATGCAAACCGAAATTGATTTGTAACAGGTACCTTATTAGAAGCAAACATCAAGAAAACTAGAATCAATGTTGAAACAAAAATTTGTCTTGTAAGCAATCCTGAGCGAAATGTGTTGACACAGCATCACATTCTGTAGCCCCGTTTTTGCATGCTTTTCAAAGCACAGCCATCTCGATCTGGGAGAGATGAATAATTGACTGATCACTGCATAATTCAACGTACTGTTGTAAAAATTCAAGGTCTGGCAAATTTGAAGCTTTTCTTCTTTATTGAGACTGAGGTTAAAGTTTCAATCAACCTTGAAGAAACATTTAAATAGCACAAGGATGCATGATTTATTAAAGTGTATATTATTCTTCCTTATATTCCCTCCTTCTTCATTAAGCTTCCTTACATAATGTTTATGTGAAGTTTATGAAGTGTACCTCATAAGTTGAACAAAAATTGCCTTAAAAGATAGCCCTAAAGGTCAATCATCTTAGTTTTCGAATGAAAAGGAAAAGCCAAAAACAAGGAGGAAAATGGGTTTGAAAATACAAAACATATTCACCCATGCCTTTAATAAAATATCAGTGTGCTTAAATACACAAATTTCTCAATTCCCATTTAGGAAAATAAATTTCTCTAATAATTACCACTAACAGTTACTTTCTGCACAGCTCATAATGATTGCATGCAATGTTCAGCAATTAATGTCCTTTAGGATATATTGAATTCCCTAGTTAAATTACCTGTCATTGTCACTAAAAAAAATGATCTTCTGTGGAAGTCGGTCAAGTCTGCTTCACTTTCAAATCATACTACTGTTTGAGGAATGTGTTTTCAAATGAAAAGATTAAGTTCAAACATTTACATTCTCGTTGTCCAAAGTTATTACTGTTGCTTCTTCATAATATTGTCACAAAATCTGACTGGAGTCCAATTCTTCTCTATTAATTTTGAACACTTTACATGTCCCTGCTGAATCCTGAAATAGTTTGGACTGCTTTTTCATTATTTCTTCTTTAATATTTTTGTAGAGCTCTAAATTTGCATGGTACCATCTGAGCCCCAAAAAACTTTCTAATGGCTTGTCCACAAAAGGAGATTAGTGTGCTGTAGACGAGAATGAATTTGAATGGAACTGGGTACTCCCTGCTTGCTTCTTGTTTGGGTACACCTGCCATGAGCTATGGGTGACTTTATGGGAGATAATTATTTAATTTACATGATTAAAAGTGATATTGTGAAAGTTACTGCTGAATACTTTGTGTGCTTTGAATTTATGCAGCTTCCTACGGAACAAATCTCTCTGTGTGGACAGATCCTACAATCCTACTTCTGAATAAACTCACACGCATATGTGAGTAGCATCGCTAAGTAATATGAATGCATTGGGATGACTAATATCTGTAAAATTTCTCCTCTGTATTACATATGCAAAGCCCAAACTGAATAAATAAACAGGCATTAGTAAACTCAACATTGGGAAGGGGAGGATAATCACTGAAACACAGATAACTTGATGACATTTTCTGCTCAGGGGTTGATTAAGAATAAATAAGAGAGAACGACCTTAGATCACACAGGAAATCTGTGCAATAGAAATCTGGCACCACAAAAAAAAAAAAAAAAAAAAAAAAAAGGAGGAGAATGAAGTTATTTACAAAAAAATGGAAGACATTTCTTCTTCCAAGTGCAGGTACAGCATGAAGGAGACTTCAGTGACTGTTTGTTACAGCCATTGTGCTTAACATTAATATCTCACAAATTTAGGGGAAATTTGGAGGATACACCACCTTGGAGCCAGATGCAAACATCTGAAAAAGAAAGTATGATGATATAATAAGGTCCAGAGGGGAATAAGCAGAAGAAAACATCTTGGTTTGAAATCAGTTCCATGAAAGGGAGGCTCAGGAAAACGAGCTCAACTGGGAAAAGAATGAAAGAGAAGAAAAAGGGGTCCCAGCAAAATACTGCTAGAAAGGATTGTTTCAGGCATAAAATGTAGGTAAGCATCATAAAAACAAGAGATTTTGGTTATTCTGCTTTAATTCCACATTAGGAGCTTGGTAAAAAAAAAAGCTAATCCCTTTTCCAAATGAAGGTTTTCAATTATAAAAGACTATATTTTTTACTTTTGAGTGCAACATCTGTTCTATAGATAGTTTAGGTTATTGGTGTCCTTTGGTTATAGTTCTTGTGTTACTTTTAATTAAATTTTCACAAACACAAAACCTTTTAAAAATTTCATCAACCCAACATTAAAATATTAGATTCTGTAAAAGCAAGGCAAGCCAATAAAGGCCATTTTTTTTACATTGACTGTCACAGGAGAATAACACTCAGTTGGAAAGACTTCAGAAAAACTGCTTCTTGCAATTTCTGTAGTATTGTTCCTAGTGCTTTCATTGTAACCTAGATAACATTTGCTGAGCTTAAGCATACAGGGAATGCTATTATATAATGCAAATGCTTTAATTAAATTCATATGGACATGTATTTACCTACACATAACTCTGTAAATAGAAATGCAAGTGAGCTCCAAATGTATTTCAATAATATTTATATCAACTTCATTGGAAATTTTTGGAGAAAAAATGCCATCAGATCAGTTTTTTGTTCCTATTAAGAATAACTGTGAATCCTAGTAAATCAATCTTTGAATCTTATTTGAGTAAATTGGATGTAAACAAGTCTTTCGTGACTTACCAATTGCAGAACTTGACTGTGTTAACCTTCAAAAGTAACAGAAAGCATTTGGAAGAATTTTCTTTGGAAGATTGGATTACAAATGGCAATAAATTTACTCACATCCAGATGAATACATCTAATGAATTAATACGTATTGCATTTTCATAACAAAACCACATTGGGTATACGTGTAATTAGAAATCCATTGCATGATGTACAAATTAAAACTTGGTATTGCAATGGTGGCTTCAGTTGATGACAGGCATATCCTGGCTTGACATTAATCCTTTTCAAAGGATGGAAAAAAAGCACATACGTAATGTTTTTCTTTTTTCTATAGCTGTATGATTTCTCTTATATGGGAGCACGTTTCTATGTAAACACAGAAAAATGCATACCTTAAACTCAGTACTTTCATCAATGGCATATTCAATCCTCCCTTACAACCTGTGAGGCATACATATAACTGTCATAGAAATGTAATTGATGGGAAAAAAAGCAATACAGATGCTGTAGTGTTTATTGAAATTGCATCTCCACATTTTCTGCATTTAAACAGTTACTGATGATGTCGGATTTTTAACCCTTAATTTTATTTAGATACTTGCTCTACTACTTCATGAGGACCATCATATTAAAGTTTTGTATTATGTCTCAGACCATTGGGTGTGATTTTTGGGTGTTACTCAAAGGATCTTGCCATTCTGACGGGTTTGGTGCGGAAGCAACACTGCTACTGAATAAGATACCTTGCCTTGAAAATGTGCTGTATTCAGTTATTGATTTGGCTAGCAGCAAATATAGGGTGACAGCTAAACCGTAGGTAATACACAATTTGAGTGAAAAAAACAATATAACAACTGAAATGAATGAAAGGAATGCCTTGTATTTGGAATAATAATTTAGTTTTTTAAAGATATCACACTGCTTTGGGTGAATATATTTTGTATTTTCAAACCCATTTTCAACACAGTGCTGTTACATTTTGAGCTTGTAAACACTTGTTTTCAATGTGACTTTTCTCTGCAAATGCAGATACTTACCATTTCAGTAGTATGAAGCAGAGTTGCACTGTGCTTTACACAAAAAATCATGAGGGTTGTCAATGTTTAATGGATATTGGAAGATATTACGTCATTGATATAATCAAGAGAGGACTCTTAGGGTAAGCATTCTTACACATCATGCACTTTTAGATAAAGGTAATCTTTCCTTGTGAGTTAAAGGTACCTGCTCTAGGTAACCATTCATAAAATGCTGTGATCAAACAATGTATGTCTTCTGGCTTTCAGGAAGGTTGTTAGACATTTCTGTAATTTACTGAAGTGAGGCCAAGTAAGAAGTAAGAAGTTAGTGACAATTTTTGGATTGTTTTCTCCATTTAAAGTAAATTATTGGTTTGTCAAAGAATATAAAGTTATAACAGACTTCTGACTTCTAAACTAACCTAATTCAGATCATGGAATTTCCATAGGTGACTGTTGGCTCAATCTCATAAGTCTGCTACTGAGCTAGAACTTGTCTGTTTGAAGAACAAAACAAGACACACACACATACCCGCCCTCCCCCCAACACACACCTCTGTTTTAAAGAACACCAGTGATAGGGAGTACCCTACAACCTCTTTGAAAGTGTTCCAGTGGTTTGGTTTTTAAAACATTTACTTTTAAAACCCGGACAGCATATCCAGCTCCAATTTCTGCCACTGGAGTTTGTGTTTTGGGTTTGTTTTGGTTTTTAAAAGTAAAGATCTCTTCATTCACTAGTTTTGTCTCCATGTGAGAATAGTGATCAAGTGATCTCTTAATATTTAGCACATTCAATACAAATGGTGGAGCACAGATTTAATATTTCATGTCCATTCAGGGGAATAAAATAGGATCTTCGTGGAAGGAAACTAAAGGGACACCAAGAGAGCCAAGGTTAACTCATTTTTAAACTCAGTCAAACGTTCACAAAAAGTACTGTTCATTTCTTGCTCAGCTGAGTTCAGTACTTTTGAAGGAAAGCATGCCCTCCATTGAAAACACAGCTTTATATTTCTGTATAAAGGACCTCAGGTACAGAACTTTTGAAAATTTCAGTTTCCTAATAAAGTCAGAATACAAAGCTCAATGTGACTCCACCTTCAAGGTTCAGTGCAGGTAAATTAAAATGTCTTCAATGATTTCAGTCCAAAATTAAATATGACCAGAAAAATACCATAATAATGAGATGGATATAAAAGTGAGTGAACAAGCAGCAAGTATACTGGTATTTATGAAATTATTGCGAGAAATATTTATTTGCAGAATACAAAATAAAATAATCTCTTCCCTCAGAAACAGTGCGACATCTAGTAGTTCATCACCTCCTATAGTAATGAAAAGAAATGAGTTTTCATTTAACATTAACACTGAAGGAACCTGACACTCCTTCATCTATAGGAGACAACAAAAGATTTAGACCATACAGATCAGATAGAAAATTTGATTTTCATGTATTAGCTTTGAGTATTCTTGATCAATCTGATTTTAAACAGCTGAGGATTTTGGGCCTTCATCACTTTTCTGCAATGACTATTTCAATCCTAACAGTTGAGGATCTATTGTAATAACTTTTGAAAGACATTTATAAAGAATGGATGTTTTCCAATTCCGACGTGAGAGGGAGGAATTGAGAGACTGCAACTTTTGCAATAAATTGTCTTCCTGTCTGTGGTCTTCCATCTCCTCCAGCTATTACTAGTTTTTCCAAACAGCATGGTTATTCTTTGGTGAAGGATATCACTTTGTTCTTTCCCCCTTTAAACTGTAAACCAAAGCAGGAACTGCTCTGTATTTAAAAAAAAAAAATTAAAAAAAAACATAGCAAGAGATACAGGTGCCATTTAAGCTGTTAAAAGTAAGAATGCTCAGCTGTTTATGTCTGCCTATGACAAAGCTTATTCTTATCGGAAATCAAATGTATTAGTATGCTTTCAGGATGGTGCCATACTTGTACAAGGCTGTACACCTGTGTTATTCTGTGTACAAACCCCAAAAGACATGTAGGAAGCATTATTTCATCCTACAGTACTATTCATTAAGATCCCTGAATAAATTGGTATTATCTGTCTATATTATTTCTGCATATATATTCTCAATTATTTTAGTACCCTATATTATTTATTACAGGGCTATGAAGGTGTATATTCCTACACATCCTGTGTCTGCCTGCTTAGCTCTCCTGCAAGTAGTGTGAAGTTTTGCTTGCAGGAAAGCATAGGAATTTTTAAAGCAATACAGGCTTAAAAAAAGCCAGGTATTTTAAAGAAATGTCGTACATCTGTTATCATTCACCAAATAATTCTGTAATGGCAAAACATAACATCTTCACAGACAAAGCAAGGAAGTGTGGGTTGGATGAGTGGACAGTGAGGTGGATAGAGAACGGGCTCAACAACAGAACAACAGAACTCCATTGGTCATGATCAATGGAGCACAGTCTGAATGGAGGCCCATAACTAGTCGTGTTCCCCAGGGGTCTGTGCTGGGTCCAGTCCTGTTCAACATTCATCAGTGACCTGGATGATGGGACAGAGTGTAACCTCAGCAAGTTTGCAGATGACACCAAGCTGGGAGGGGTGGCTGATACACCAGAGGCTGTGCTGCCATCCAGTGAGACCTGGACAGGCTGGAGAGCTGGGCCGGGGGGAACCTGATGAAATTCAACAAGAGCAAGTGCAAGGTCCTGCCCCTGAGGAGGAACAACCCCCTGCACCAGTACAGGCTGGGGGCTGGCCTGCTGGAAAGCAGCTCTGTTGAGAAGGACCTGGCAGTGCTGGTGGACAGCAAGCTGACCATGAGCCAACAATGTGCCCTTATAGCCAAGAAAGCCAACGGTATCCTGGGATGCATAAAAAGGACTGTGGCCAGCAGGTTGAGAGAGGTTATCCTCCCCCTCTACTCTGCCCTAGTGAGGCCACACCTGGAGTACTGTGTCCAGTTCTGGGTTACCCAGTTTAAGAAGGATGTGGAACTCCTTGAGCAAGTCCAGTGGAGAGCTATCAAGATGATCATGGGACTGGAGCATCTCCCTTATGAGGAAAGGCTGAGAGACTTGGGTTTGTTCAGCCTGGAGAGGAGAAGGCTGAGGGGGGATCTTTTCAATACTTATAAATATCTAAAGGGTGGGTGTCAAGAAGATGGGGTCGGACTCTTTTCAGTGGTGCCCAGTGACAGGCCAAGGAGCAATGGGCACAAGTTGGAACACAGGAAGTTCCACCTAAACATGAGAATAAACTTCTTTCCTGTGAGGGTGCCAGAGCAGTGGAACAGGCTGCCCGGGGGTGTGTGTGTGTTGACTCTCCTTCCCTGGAGACATTCAAAACCCACCTGGATGCGTTCCTGTGCCCCCTGCTCTAGGTGTGCCTTCTCAAGCAGGGAGGGGTTGGACAAGATGACCTCCAGAGGTCCTTTCCAACTCCTACCATTCTGTCATTCTGTGAAAAAGCAATTTATCTTCATTGTTACCAAAATTAAAGATTTTTATTTACAAGTCTCCTATTTTTTCTAATATAATCTATTGAAAGCTGTAAAGCTTGTGTAAAGGTTTTAGTAATCAGGCCACAATATGATTGTTGTAATTTAGATTATATTCAGTCCCTCAGGACTTGATTGTACCTCCAGGCACAGCCTTCAGAAAGAAATAGTGTGTAGGCTGTGTCATCCCAAGAGGTAGTGTGCCTTAGAAATACACCTCTGAAGTAAAATTGATTCCTTGTTAATACATGAATTCAGCTTGTCAAGAGACTTTTCATATTCTCAGTGTTCTACATCCAGTTCCCAATGACAAAAGGACCTAGAAGTTGTGGACACGTGGGTGTCAATTCCTGACACCTAATCTAGGTGTCTATCATAGGAAAAGAGCTATACTGGACTGTTTATATTGTTAAAAGGAGAAATGGGAAGTCGAAGAGTAACTTCCAGAAAGCAGGCTCAGTCCACATAAGATCTGATTTATCTTTCTGGAGGTGCCTTTAAAGAAGAAATTCCCACTTTAACAGTGGGAAGAAAGAAGTAATGCTGCTTGAAGCACCAGGATACTCTCAGAAGGGCCTTTTGAGCAGAAAGCTGCAATGACACGCAACATTTTCTTTTCTGATCCGGAGTAGGTAATGTCATTTGCAATGACTTACCCCTTTCCCTAAGCTGGCAGAATTTGGGATCCAGGTATCTCTTCAGCTCCAAACAGCCCTACCACACCCATGGCTTCATCAGGTTATAATTGCTTCCAGTAAAACTTTCTCCAAGGCTTCCTTTGTTATATTTGAAAAGTAAACTACTGTGATCTTAGAAATTATTCTTATAGGTGCTGTACCTTGCTTCCCTTTTCATTATTGCACTAGAAGGGAAAGCCTAGTATGTCTTATCAGTTGGCACATGAAAAAGAATCTTATGACATGTACAGTGTATTGCTGGGTGAAGTTAACTTTCTTAGCAGCTGGGATTGTGACGTGCTTTACATGTGTGACTGAAACGTGTTGATAACACACCAATGTTTTGGCTATTGCTGAACAGTGCTTGCACAGTGTGAACACCTTCTCTTTATCCCAACACCGATCCAAAGTGAATAGGCTGTAGGTAGGCAAGAAGTTAGGAGGAGGCACAGCTGGGACAGTAGACCCAAACTGACCAAAGAGATATTCAATACCATATGACGTCATGCTCAGCAGTGAAATGCCAAGGAAAGGAGAAGGAAGGGGGAACATTCACAATTATTCCCAAGCAAATATTACGTACAGAGGCCTTGCTTCCCAGGAAGTGGCTGGACATCTGCCTGCTGTTAGGATGCAGTGAATGAACTAACATTTTTCCTTTGTTAATGCAGTTTTTGCTTTCCCTATTAAATAGTTATTGTCTTGGTTCAGGAGTCTTCTGGCCTTCCTTCTATTGTCTTCCCATCACACATTAGTGAATGAGTGTCAGGGTGGGTGTTTGGCTGCTGGCTTTGCAAAACAATGCCAAACCTTGAATACCTAAAATAAAGAGTCAAAGCCAGTGGATTTAGTAGAGAACATTCATAACTCTTCCTTTATAAGGAGTTACCACTTTACTTAATGTTGAAAAACAGGGAAAGAGAAAACCAAAATATTTTGTAGTTTTCCTTATTTTTTTCCAGATAAAATTCTGAACTGGAATCATAATTTGAATAATAACATCATATTGCAATAACTAAAAATCTTAGCACTGCTACCATATACTGTAAATCTACTTTGTTTCACCCTGGTAATTATTACTATTTCACCCAGGAAAAAATTCAGACACTACTTCTGAGTATTGTTTAAGTTTGCATTGCTTTGTAAAAGAATTTTTCCATGCACATGCTCTGCAGTATGAAATAAATGGCCACCCAGCACATAATCCAATGACCAAAGTTAATTTCAAGTGAAAGCACGGGAAACTTGCTTTGCAGACTCATCATATGTGCCATTTCCACCTGCTAACCAATCAATACAATTCTGGTACTGTAAGTAATTTTGATCTGATTATTCAAATGAAATAAACAAATGTAGTGTTTGTTGCACATTTCATTTAGAGAAAAGAAAGTATGGAATAGCACCTTTGGCCATAGCTAATTTTCAGATACAAAAAAGGCACTTCATACAAAAAGAAGAGTGCAGAAGGCCCTCCAAACAGGAGGTCTAGAGACTGCTTATAGTTCACCTGGTCCCCTGGGTAGAAGTACAAGTACTGTGATGAAAAATATGCAAGCTAGGATCCAGTCCTGCTGTGAGATCTACCCAGGTACAACCTAGAGCATGTACAGAATCCATCTAAATCAATGCCATTCTGTCAGGGCACAGGAGAAGTCCCACATGGATTACACTTGAAGGTCTGGATCTGGTCAAAAGATCATGAAACAAACAGCTGAAAATGAACAGAGGTGGCATGAATGAACTATATAATCAGCCTCCTCAGGAAAAAAGAAAACTCTATATTGACTATATTGTCAAAGAAATGTGTTAAAGCTGCTGTGAGGATGCCTTATCATTTCACTAATAAGAGTAGGAATGAAGGTGATTAAACTGCATAGTTCGCTCTGTGCCATGCTAAAATATGGAGCTGGTAAAGAAAATTTTTCTTTTGTTCTTCAAGGATACATTTTATGAGGAGGCTTTTATTTTCTATTATGTATCAGGGCTCAAAAAATCTTTTTAGTATGTTTATCCATTTTAAGTTCAACAACATATAGATAAGTAAATATAGAAGTACTTTTGTAATATGAAAAATACTAAATAAGTTGCTATATGCTTTTGCTTTCATTGTATTTTTCACAGTTTAAAATTTCAGAATAAATGACAGAGTTGTTAATAGGCTGTATAGGATATTTTCCTGTCCTCCCTTGATTTATTGCTGCTGAGTGTAAACTGATCTGGAAACAAGTGAGAATTCCCCTGCGAAATGTTCTAAAATCCAAATTCCTCATGGAGAAGAGAAAAATATTTGAGCAGAAACAATCATCCCCATGTGTATAAGCTTTGAATAATAACAGCCTGGTTTCTACATGTCTTTTGTTCATGATGTATCAATCCAGTGTGAAAAGAAACATAAAAACAGCACATATATAAACCAAATGTGCAACAGCAAAAGCTTTAACAAACCCTAATTATTCAGGTGGTTAAGGAACAAGCTAAATAGCAGCACTAGTACACTGTAAATTCTTGTGGCTGACACAGAAGTGGTTATGACAGCTTTCACATTATCTCATTGCAGTATCGAGGCAGTAGTCGCAGCTGGCTCATATGTCAAAATGTGTCAGGACTTAAATGGTAAAACAGGAGTGCAACAGCAATTGGCTTTTCAATCAATAATGCAATCAATATATTTCACAGATATTTTCCCATATCTAAATTACTCTGCAGAGATGAGGTAGCCTGACTGAGTGTTTATAAATCAATAAAACACACAGCTAAAGGACATCTGCTCCTGTTCTTTCACTTCAAGGTGCAGTTTGCCTTTTATTTCCAACTCTTTCTTATTTAAGAATGTACTTTTGAGGAAAAACAGCTCTCTTTTTGCACACAAATCAGTTTTGAGTTGCATTATGACTATAGACTCTTTTTGTTAATAATTGTGTACTTCAGTTTTAAACAGGTGTAAGGGACAGTTTCTACAGGCAACAGAGAATTAATAACATTCATTTCAGATTTGTAATATATGTATAAATTGGTGGTTTAGATCCCTTTTTTTCCCCTAAATACAGTTCAATGCACGCAGTGTTTAAATCTCCCCAACCTTAAGCAATGCATGTTTTCCCATGAAACAATTCCAGAAGATTCTTAACAATATTTTGTAAAAGAGCTTCTCACTTCTTTCACTAATCTGTTGCATTTTCAGCAGCAGATACATAAAAGGTGATAGCTCATTATGATATTGTTATATGAAATTACGGAATTTGCCTTCTGCCTTTTTTCTTTTTTGGTGAAGAAGTGATTACAAGTAAATGTATGTATTTCAGTGCCTATCATCAGCATAATTCCATAAGGAAATATAATTTGATGATTTTCCTGCGTATGACTACAATATATACATACACTATACTTATGCATATGTACGGTTGTATACTACACTCAGTTACATACAAATACTCGTGAAGCATTGCAGTGCTGGAGTTAATGATATGAGTTAATGCCTATAGGTGTTCATTATTGTTATGCGCACTACCCATTTTATTTTTACAGTGTTAAGAACTGAAAAATGTGTCTCTAAGTGTGCACTTCTAACGTTAAAAGACTTAATATGTTTTAGCCCTATTCCTCTTCTGCTTGAAAATTATATCAGGCATGAAACAGAGAGTAACAAAAACAATTACATCTTTCAGGTAAGACAGCCATATTCTGTCAAGAAGTACATCAACCCAAGCAAATTGCATTTCCTAATCTAGGTGTTCCATTAAAAATAGATTGTCACGTTGGTGAACACCAACTAATCTTATCATGTTATATCTTTAGCTCACATGCTGAGTTATTCTCTCAATATATGCAATCTCTCTACAATTGTGAGCTCCATCTCTGAACAACAGTTGCTACACAGTCAAAACACAAACTAGGGGCACAGTGCTTCTCTGGTTCACTTACTCTATGTATTTTATTAAGATTTTTACTGAATATATATTATAGCATTTTAGAGGATTTGTATTTGATTTCATAGTATAATTTGAATATGGCGTTAATTGGAAAAGCTCCAGTTAACATAAATGAGTTCAAAATCTCACATATTTCATTCCAAATTAGCAAAGAGATTCTGTCTTTGACTTGAATGGGAAGACCGCTTTAGCCTCAGTAGCTGACTAGCCCAATAGCTTTCAGCAACACTGAAAGAAAATGTGAAAATATTAATATTATCCTAAAGAAACAAACAAAACACCAGACATTCTGGTACTTTGTAGTATGGTTTCAGTCAAGCTGAAGGAATTTTTTTTACGTCACTTTTTATAAAAGGTGTTGTAGTATCTTTTTAAAAAATTCTCTTTCTAAATTTCTTCACTGTTTTGAAGTTGCATCTGAATAATTTTTATGAACTATGAAATATTTTCACTGTCTTGATAGAAGTGTTCAGCAGCCTCATTAAAGTATTAAACACATGCAAAATAGACTAGAGTAAGAAAACCTCTTTTTTTCTCCTAGCAGAAATATTAAATGAACATAACAAGTGACATCATCATAAAATGCTCTCAGTGTTCACCATTAATATTATTTTGATAAGGCTCTTGAATGACTGAAAGTGCTGGATTTTTTTACAGCTTTTGAAAACACTTTATTGTTTCAGTGACGGAGCTCTGTGGAATCCTAAGTTACAAATTCCTACAAGTGTCGTTAAAGCCATTCTCATCCATTGTATATAAGTGTCAGAAATATTTTTAGAGACCTGAAAATCTATTAAACTTCCAGCTGAAAATGTATCTTAAGCTGCAAGTTGAACTCCCAGCAACCATAAAGTGGTTAATACGTTTATATTTGAGAAGCTGTAAAATGAGAGAACACTGCTGGGAACTTGAAATTGAAACTAGTTGAAGAATGCCCCTGGTGACATGAACTTTATTTTAAGTAAGAACTGGGCAAAATGCAGTAGTTGAGCGTTGCAAAATATGGCATCAACATTACAGAAGGTGTTCTGTTTTGTGAAAGTTGCCCGACATTTTATTCTGGGAATATTCATATTCCTTGTCTTATAGAAGATGACATAACAAATGAACGTGTAGTCCTGGGAAAAACCTTTGAGGAATCTTACAAATTGGTTTTGTATGTGTTTTGGGTAGGCACCCCTTCATTATGCAAGGCCAGCTTTCTAACTGGAAGGTCATGTGCTTTGGCTTAACCGCAGTATCTCATGTTTTTTTTCAAAGTGATCCTCTGTCCTATGGGCATTGCCTGAGGAATTCCAGTAGTTTGAAACCTGCATGAATGACCTGTAAATGTTCCTGAATTTAAAATTTTATGTGAGAGATTAGAAACAAAGAGAAAATATGGGGTTGGATGACATGGGAAAAGCAAGTGACAATACTGCCTGGAAGAAAGAGAAGAAAAAAGAGAGGGAAGGGAAGCAAAAAGTAGTAGAAATTATTTCACTACGTAAAACAGTATTACCACACAGCGTGGTTATAAATATGAAGCTCTGAAATCCAAGAGGTAAACATGACAGTCACTTGTAGATATGTGTATTTTCTAGTTTCAAATGCAGTTACATTGGGTTAGTCTTTTTAGGCATTCAAATTCAGAAATAATTAAATAGAGTATTGTTGTGGTTTAACCCTAGCCAGCAACTAAGCACCACACAGCTGCTCACTCACTCCCCCCACCCCAGTGGGATGGGGGAGAGAAAGAAAACTCATGAGTTAAGAAAACTCATGGATAGAGTAAGAACACTTTAATAATTAAAATAAAATAAAATAATAATAATGATGATGATGATGATGATGTAATGGAAAAGGAAAACAAGAGAGAGAGAGAGATAGAACTGAAACCCAGGGAAAAAAGCAAGTGATGCAACTTCTCACCACCTGCTGACCTATGCCCTGCCTGCCCTCAAGCCATAACCACTGCTTCCCCTTGGGCAACTCCCCGCAGTTAATATACTGAGCATATGGTATGGAATATCCCTTTGGCCAGTTTGGGTCAGCCCTCTCCTGTCCCACCTTCTTGTGCATCTGGCAAAGCATGAGAAGCCAGAGTCCTTGACTAGTGTAAGCACTACTTAGCAACAACTAAAACTTCAGTGTGTTATCAGCATTATTCTCATACTAAATCCAAAGCACGGTACTATACCAGCTACTAGAAAGAAAATCCCAGCTGAAACCGGGACAAATATACAGACAAAAATAAATTTATAAATTATGCTTTCACTGAAAGTGTCATTAGGTCGAAGAATAACCAGGATTATATACAGTCAGCCCAGTTTCTAATTCTGTTCATGCAGACTATATAAAGAGTAAAGGTTAACCTGTGGACTGTAAACTATATTCTAATTATATGAGTACATAAATCAATAAGCCCTCAAGGGTATAAGTGATGGTAGAGGAACACAGCAGATGACAAAGCAAGAACCAAGAGCAACATATGGATTAAAAGGCCTAACAGCACTTTAGAGTGAACAAACGGAGGCATAATATTGGTCTGACCAAGCTTATTTTGTTGGATGGAGCAGAGGGTTTGAGTGTGTAAAAGTTTAAGCAGCTAAGTAGTCTTAGAAACTACCAAACACACTTCTTTTATACAACTTAAAGGTCTGTAAATCAGGTTATACACCAATTCTGTGATATACATCACCAGAATGTAGGGGAAGAAAAAAAATCCATCCTTGGGCTGGATTACTTTGGTGCCTTATTTAATCTATAAATAAAAACAACTTGTAGCTGGTTCACGTAGAACTTCGTCCCAGCAGAGTAGGGAACCAATCTCTATATAATACCTCTGTACTAGCTCATGAAAGTAAATGCTAAAGACAGAAAATTATTTGAAACTGAAATACTTAAGTATCTTTAGTGTCTGTTGATTAATGGAGGTCTAGGCCCAATAAAGACATCTAAAAATGCCTTTTGGGGCACCTTAGCCTATTCCTCCTAGACTCCAGTCACTGGTCCAAAGGGCAGAGATCTTCTTCAGGTCTTGTATTTTACCTGCCATTTTACATGCGTGTCTTCAATACCTGAAGTATTTCAGATGTTATAAATTGTCTTAGTGTGGATAACTGAAATGAACCCCATGTGTTATTGATGACTCTTAGAAAAGCTGGGTGGTGTTTCATAAGGAATATGAATGAGGTATAGAGTTGTGAAAGATGGTTTTGTAAACCTAACCAAAGGCTATCATTTTATACTAAATGATGTATGCTTCAGAGTTATTTCTATGCATCTTATAAAATATATAAAAAATATATATATACATATTTATATATATTTATATAATACATAAAATATATAGAATACACTGATATTCTATAGCACTCTTCTGGTGAGTTTGGGAAAGTCTGTGCAGTAGGGATACAACACATCAGTAGCTGAAAATGGAGATGGCAGACTATACTGAGCCAAGACTGAATTTCATATTGAACAGAATACTCCTCAATTTTTTTAAAGATATAATTTCTCTTATGAAATTCAAAGGAGGTATATAAATTATATTCAACATGGCTAAATTGTTTACTCAAGGCTACAAGATGAACCAGTCAGAAATATTTGTTATGTGAGTAAGCTATCAAGGTTTAAGGGGTGAGTTTAGGGGTCTTATACTTCCTACCAGGACTAATACTGTTATTTTATTGCATAGTGTTATCTTGCATTTTTTTTCAATGGGAATCTATTTTAAAATGCATACACAGAATGAAATCACTATGAATCTTGCTCATCAGCAACAGCTTAATATCAAATATCAATCAATGTTTAATTTTTTTTAAATTTTCAGAATCTCCTAAGTAAAAGCATCTGATACTAAGTTAGACATTCTTATCAAAATGACACAGGAAAAAAACATTGAATGATTGCACAAGATACATTTGTCCAATGTAATCTGGTAAAGGTGAAGTAATCTGTCAACAGAGTAGTTGACGGATTCAGTGGGAAGTCCAGAAGGTGTACAGGGGATTTGTGTATTTTTTCCTTAATATTTACTTTATGTTACTATAAATAATGAAAATTTACACAAAATACTTACTCTCTTCATATGATAAAAAGATCCTTAGCAACATCTAAATAACCCTTAACTTCAGAGTATTTCATACCTAGATCATATAGTGAATCTAATTTGCATTTTAGATTATGTCTTTTGGAAGTCAGACAATTTATTCATGACAACCAGCTATGAGAAGTTGCAATTTTTTTGTTGAGGGACCCAAGTTAAAAGAAGTGTGGAACACAACCTATGAGAATTCTTTCTTTTCAAGCCTAGACTATGTATACAGTGAGAAATGGCCTTTCAGCTGTTAGCTGCTCAGTTTTAAATGGTTTCTTGATCTGGACAAAATATGCTGAGTATTCTGAGATGCCAAGCTTGGCTCCAAGTGATAATGAGCACAAACTAAGGAATGTAGCTAAGGAATACATTGCCCTCTTCCTATATAAAGCTCCACCTAAAGGAATAACTTTCCAGGACAATGAAGCAGCCTTTGAGTTGGGTGTTTTTTTCTTACAGCACTGAGGGACTGCATTGACAAGAGGGGTGGGGTAGCTGAAATCATTGGGAAGAATTTTATAAGAGAATAAAATATGAGCTTGCTGCATGTGGGGACACTATCACGAAACATTGTTCCCACAACTAGGAAAATGGATAGAATTATACTTGTAAGAATCATAAAAAAATGATTAGCGGTAATAAAAGAATGCACAGGTAAAATTGGCCAAATATTAGACAAATAATGTAAGTAATGAAAATAAAATTAGTGCATATGAAACTGTGACCAATGTATAATATGAGGATTAGCTATTTTCTCAGAAGTGTTAGAAAATTTATACGAAACTCGGGGTTTAATGGCAGTGCACCCTTGTGCACTCAAGGAGGCATTCCCCTGTCTCTTTGGTGCTCAAGAGTTTCACCAGATGCACCTGCTAGGAGGCACAGAATATAAAGCATTCGCTTCCTTAAGCAAAAAGAAATGCCATTTTAAAGGCTGAGGAGGTATCTCATCTGGGCCCCGTCTGCTGCACTAGGAAGGCGCAGCAGATGTCCCACATATCCTATAGCATATCTTTGTTCTTGGACAGACAGAATAGGTGAAGTTTAAGTACCACTCTCTGGGCAACTGAATCCTGGCTAAATAGTCCTTCTACCTACTTTTCTCTAAGAATAAACAGGGGTCATTGAGAAACAGTCTTCCCAACTCAGAGGGCTAAAGTTAGGAAGTGGAGACATCACTCTGTATTCCTTAACTTGTGTTCAGAAGACAATGCTGAAAACCACTTGCATGTCCAAAGAACAGAAGAAAGTGGTAAAGGCCACAGAAGTTGCAAAGATTAGCATTTACTTTAGAGTAAGTTAATCATAGAACTGTACTTCTATGTTCAGGTCACATAATAGTGTGAAAAATACCATGGAATCGTGGGAACATGGCAACAGCGTAGCTAACCAGGATTCAACACATGTTTGTAAAAAAATCTTCTGTTACTAACTTGTAGGGGATAGCTATCACGGATACCATTTCATAGGGATTTTAAAAAGTATAGAATAATTATACATTTTAACTTAATTTTTGGTTTAGGTTTCTTTTCTGAAGTACCCAAAGTTTCACTTTGGAGATTCCCTTTTCTTTCATTATTATTAATTTAGCTGTTATGGTAAGAGCTATTGTCAGTCAGGATCAGGTACCTGTTGCTCTAGGGGCTGAAATCACTGAGAGTAAAGCCTTACACAGACTAGCTCCAAGCAATTGTCCTGACACATTTCTGCTCAACCACCATACTTGTCAGTAAAATGAGAGTTTCAGCTGCAAATGGTAGCCTCAGGTGTATTGTTAGAAACTTAGCTATTGCATCAGACTTGGGATCCGTTAGGTAATGAATGGATTACACTACAACTAGAGAAGATTAATTGGTTATTGTTTGTAAATTGCGTTGCAGATAGTAAGTCTCATATAAGTGCTCTCTATTACTGTTATTAATGGACTATTTTTATCTATAGTGGATATCTTGCTTCACCATTGTTCGTATACATAAAGGGAAACTATAATACTTTCCTTCAGACCAGCATTCAGAACTTCAAAAGAAATTAGTTTAAAGCCTGAATAGGCTGATTAATGTTTATCAAGAATGAGGTGATATATGACTGTAAAGAAAGGAAAGAATATGTAAAAAAAAAATGTATTTTAAATATTTAAAGAGATCTCAGCAGATGCTATGCTAACAGAATGTTTTCAGGTATGACATGGCAATTTAGAAAACAAGAAGTCCTTAAAATTCCAGTCATAAGCTTTTGTCATATCTTCTCTATCTCCTTAATTCTTCTAGAAATATACCCTTTCCTGACTAATATTTTACAGGATATTAATATAGTGCCACTACTTAAAAGATTTAAAGGATTGACAATTATAAAAAGCTGATCAGAAATCTTTGTTTTAAGAAAAAATATCTTTTAGTATGGTTACAATTTTCCATCTGCCATGAACAATAGAATAGCATCTCTGTTATTGAGCTTAATTTCTGAAGATCTTATGTCAGAGATTCAAGAGTGTTCAGATATTTGGAGGTGCAAACTGATATTTACAGAAGAAATGAACAAAAAAGGCTATTAGCAAACCTATGCCTAAATATCTTTTCACCCTTAGTCTCATGTACCTAACGTAACACTAGACTGTTCTCACTCCTGTATGATTACACAGATTTTTATATTCTCTGATAAGTAACTCGTAGAAAAACCCCAAGGTATGACTCCTGTGGCATGTAATGTTATTATTGATATGTTCTTGTGTAAGCTACAACATCATTTAGAAACTCAGTAAACCACCACCCATATCTAGAAAGGAAATTAATATAAAAGATACCTAGTGTGGCTGATAAAAGTACTTATAGCTAACATATGGATATGGTCCACTGCATGTTTGCTTTGCCTCCCTTGCCATTTTAGTAATGTACACTGTTATCTTAGGCTTTGTTCTGTGCTAATAGGGCTCCAAGTCTTTGAGACTAAGCAGGCTCATACCTGGCCAAGTAAGTACGTAGATTGGAGATCTGTTTGCACTCCCTTGTGCAGAATAGTTAAGAAATAAGATGTGAATCCCCATGCAAGATATAATACACAAATTCTTTTCTCCTAGCTAGGACAAAGAAAACAAGAAATTAATCTAGATTCCCATCAGTGTTATCTCATCATTGTTTTGGAGTATTTGTTACACACTTCTCAACCTCTTTCAAATTCAGATAACTAGCAGAGCAACAACATCACACTTAGCTAAATCCTAAGTATCTCTGATGGCTTCAGTAGATTCTTGCCATTCTAGCAGTGGAATGTTCTGAATGGGTTTGTTGAGTCCATATGCAATTGTTTCACCAACTGAACGGAGGCTCCCATCACTCAGACACACTTAAGTGTAGAATCATAACTCAGTGTCAAAGCTATATGTTTGGACACTATTTATTCCTAATGATGGGTCAAGCTAAAACTAGTCCAGACGTGTATCACAGAATAGTGTATTTCCTTCTTTAAATGATTTAAGACAGTCAAAAACCAAGTGTATATTATATCTTTCACTTCCCTGATGCTATATTTTAGGTGCTACAAAAGTGCTGTAACTTCATCTGTACAATCCAGCAACACATTTAAGTCAGATTCTCTGTATTGGATTTTTCAGTTATACAATTCAGTGTTTGGAAGAATCCCAATTATCTGATGTTGAAAATATTGATGAGGTGCTAAACTGCTGTGGTGGCAAAATCTGCTCAAGCCTTTCACAGTATTAGATACATATCGTGACACCTAATATTGTAGAGCCATAGGTAACGTTCCTATTACATAGCATGTTCCCATTAGAAATGTGATTTGTGACATTTTCCTAACTAGTGTCAGAAATAATCCATCATTGAACAGCTTTTAGACTATCCTTTGGGATTCCTTTGAGATTTTGGTAATTTAGTACACATGTAAATGTGCATTATATGATAATATTCATTTTAGGGAAGTTGTTTCAGGGTATTTTCAGTAGAAATAAATGCATAAAGAAACACAATATTGCTGGAAAGTCTTTGTGTTTTGAATGGGCTGGATGAAATTTCCTACATTAATAAAATCATAGAATCATAGAATCATGGAATCATTAAGGTTGGAAAAGACCTCTAGGATCATCAAGTCCAAATGTCAACCCAACACTACCATGTCTCCTAAACCATGCCCTCAAGTGCCATGTCTACTTGTTTTTTAAATACCTCCAGGGATGGTGACTCCACCACTTCTCTGGGCAGCCTGTTCCAATGCCTGGCCACTCTTTCAGTGAAGAAATTTTTCCTAATATCCAACCTAAACCTTCCCTGATGCAGCTTGAAGCTGTTTCCTCTCGTTCTATCGCCAGTGACCTGGGAGAAGAGACTAACACCCACCTCGCTACAACCTCCTTGCAGGTAGTTGTAGAGAGTGATAAGGCCCCTCCTCAGCCTCCTCTTCTCCAGGATAAACAACCCCAGCTCCCTCAACCTCTCCTCATAAGACCTGCTCTCCAGACCCTCCACCAGCTTCGTTGCCCGTGACTGGACATGCTCCAGCAGTCTTTGCACAGCTAGAAATGACTGCATCAGGTACTGAAATAAAGAGCTAAGAACACCATGTTTTGTAATGCTGCACTCCTCCAGACATCCTTCTTCATTGTTTAGCAATAAGTATAGTCTTTCACACCCATTTAAAGTACCCTTTCCTCTCCTTCCCAAATAACTCATTAACAAAGTAAAATGACAATATATTTCCCTTGATCCCAATCACAAAGTGCAGAGCAAAATTAAGGCTTAAATCACTCATATGAATGGTGCAATGAACAGACTCTTCCTAAACTCTCTTAAAGCAGGCTTTTATCTCTTGTTCATCCCTGTGTTTACAGCAGAGAAGTGCTTTCATTCTTCCCATAGAAAAGTAGTAAGATATTGCCATCCACATATGTTTCTCCTGTATTTTACATTTTTAAGAGACCATACCTTTTTAGTTTGGTTGATTGGTTGTAGTAGTGGGGAAATTTGGGAGGGAGTTGCATAGCTGTATATCAGAAAGTTAATGTCAGTGGTTTTCTACTAACTAATGAATTTAGAAGGTTTTGTCAGCTGTACCCAGAAAAATTAAAAACTTATGGTATCACAGACACCAATGACTTGTCAGAAGAATGGCACTAGCTAGTAAAGGAATTTCTAAATAAGGCACATGTACCAGGAGTTAAAGGAAATGTTTTGTGGAAAACAACTTGCCACATGTATATGAACTTCTAATTACCTTGCTCTATGGACACTCTTGGCACTACACTTCCCTGAATTATTTTCCATAGGTTACAGAAACACCAGAACCTTTATGTCTTTATATCTTCTCAAAAGCTGTGGCAATGTTACAAAATTAAGTTGCTGTTAAGTGTGTTTCCTGAGAAAAATGCTTAAATACTTATTTCAGTGGCAGGTTGCTGGAAAACTTATATTAATTCATATTTGTATTCACTGAATTAATGTACAAGGAAAAGGTGAATTTAAGTAAGCAGGATTGTCATCTCCTTCCTAATAAGGATGATGTAGAAACACTATTTTGTAAGAATGAAAATAAGAAGTCTGGCACTTAATAAGAGGCATCTGACATTGATTACCCAGTGCTATAAATATTTATTTTATTTCAGTATATTTTACTCACTGTTTCACAAGACCAGGAAATTTTGTTCTGGAGAAGAAATTGGTTAATGTATGTGCTTTCATCATTAGGAGTCTGAACACAGCACTGGCATCTTTAGTGTAGGAATCTAGACGGATTAATTGTGATCAGAGAACTTCCTGCTCGTCATATAGGTGTGTATTAGAATAGGATGCAGAAATTAGTCACAGCCGGACAACCACATAGACTGATAAGCTGCTGTATGGAATTCAGGCATTGCACTCCATTTTAGAGTGCTAGATAGAGTGCTTTGGTGCTATATTAACTACCTTGTAGGCCAAGATGTCTTGGGTCTTTTGATGAAATCAGCCATATACAGAGACATATTAGGAAGCGTTTACTATCTCTTAGTCCACCACTTCTTCAGTCCTTGGTTAAGCTTTGTGTAGGACATAAGTATTTGCATTTCTTTAATAGTCCCTAATCTATAGCTCAATTTTATTTTTTTCCTTTGTCTACCACTTTTTCTCAGCAGTGCTTTTATCTTATTTTTTGCCTTGTGAAAATATTTGCTAAATGGAGTTCTTAAACAAAACTCTTGATAGTGGTTTGCTATACATAATATTCAAGTCAGGAAATTTGAAAGAATAACCACAAGAAGTTTCCTTCCTCTTGGCTAGCAGTTTAGTATTTGTGAATGTCTGCCATATTTCAGACACAGAACTCTTAAAAAAATAAAATAATTTGGAAAGCTTGTCAATTATATTATAAATATCTTAAACAGAAGAAATACAAGAAGGGGATGAGAGAGAGTATGTTAGCTAATCAGTTTAACAAATGGAGTCTTCTGTCTGAATATCTTCCAAATATCAGTCAAGATATAGAAAAAAAAAAAGTATTTTTAGGCTTGGGAGCATACTCATGTTCTTTGTGTGGGTTGGTATGGATTGAAGAACACAGTCTTTATTCCCACCATTTTAAAGTATGGATTTTAGAGATTTCAACATAGGACATCAACTCATATTACTATAATCATGCCAACACACAGAACACTGAAAATGAACCTTATTTGATTTGATGGCTCATTACTTTCTTTCATAAAAGTGCTCTGAGAATACAGCATATCAAATTAAAGAACATGTACAATGAAGACTTTTGAAAAGCCCCTGAAATGATTCTGAGAAAGGAGCGTATAGTCCATCTACAGCTAACTATTGAGTGTAAATTTAGCATCAGTGACATCCATCAAGCTAAACAGAAATACACTAAGGAATGTTACTTACATTATAACAAAAGGTGAGTGTGGGAGCGGGGAGATTTTCTTAATGGAATAGGAAAGAGATTTAACAAGTTCATTGGGTATATATCAGCCTGTATATTGGCTATGTTTCCCACTCTGTGCTATCTTGCAAGACTAGTGCACCACAGAGTACACCCCAAGCGTGTGCATCAAACAGTATTACCCTATGCTCTCCACCTTTATGCTGCATGCTGTTTTCCTCACACAGTATCGCTGTAAACACCATACTCCCACATTCACCATCTTCATCTTCTGGTATTATGTCACAGTCACTACTTTCAGAAACCTTAACCCATCCCCATGCTCTTCCTACCTGGCAGCATTCTCTTACAGGAGCATTTTTTGAGAAAAGTTCATGTATTCTCTAGGATCCACGGTAGTACCTCTTTGAAGAATTTTCTAGTGCAAATATCAAGATGACCCACACTCTATCTAAGCATCTCTCTTTGATTTCAAATTCTGCTTTAGAGATTGATAATTTAAAATCTAGGTTTTAATAATCTGAATTTTAAACATATATATTTTTTATTAGCTGCAGTCCATATAAATATTTCTTTACAAAAACATAACAACAGTTACAAATTTGTCTTGGATGTGAAGACCAGATCTGTCATTGTGTTTGCTGTGTTCTGAGACCATCCACTGGCCTAACCCAATTTAGAGAACAGGAAGAGGAGGAGAGCAGAGCAATTGCAGAACATAATGAGGTGCAACTCTAAGGAGTTTAGGCTGAACTTTTCATCCCAAATGCATGATTTTTAAAATCATGGTTTCAATCATGGACACCTGAATTTTGCCTGGTGCCATTGGTTACTCTTACTTTATTTCTAGATCAACCCCTAATTCAAGCAGATATGTAGTACTGAAAATAGCACAGAGTATAACTTAAAAAGAAAAACTTCTTCACCACAAGAATAGAGATAATTTTTTAATCTCCTTTTGCTCTGTACATTCTTGTGTTAAGAGCCTCAAAACATGGTGTGGTTCTGGAAACCTAGATTGCTTGCTGAACATAGAATTTTTCAACAGAGAAAATTATATTCTTGAATTCAGAGACAGACAATACTCTCGTGCATCTGCCCAGGGGCTTCTAGAACCAGATCAGTGGATTTGGGGAGTTACAAATTTCCTGCTAGTGTCAGTAATGTCTTCCTCACCTATATGGAGCCTATGCAGCCTTTTCTTTCTACACAGGCATATGGAGGAAACTGGAAAAATAATATAAGAAAGGCATTTAATACATAAAATGTGCATCTCCAGTTCCTGTCTGAGCTTGGTAAAATAAAGAAGGTTTTAATGGGAAGGGTAATATAAAGGATTCATCTTGAAAATAAAGGTGAGTGCTTAGGAGGTTGATAGCTGTGGATTTCAGTCTTTTACATAAGGATATGATGGGTCAACTCAGTTGCTCCGAAATAAGTAGTAACTGCCAATTAAGATGACTTAAGATATCTGAGTTAATTCAATGGAGCTATGAGATACCCACCAGGTCTGAACTTCTCTACAGAAGCAGCTGGAAGCCAAGTGCATTACTTGCGGGCATCTCAAATTACCTTGGTCAGGGAACTGAACTGAGACCATAAGCTGCAATACAGCTCCGTGCTAAGACACTGAATTTATATGTTCCTAAGTGAGCAAGATGCTACAATTTCAGTTATAGACAAATGAAGACCTTAGCAAGTCAGCCAATGGAGTCTAGAAAGCATTTCAGTTGACCAGCTTCTAGTGTCCACCCGAGGGGAAACTCTTTAGGCTCCATTTACTGTATTGACTATATCTCGGCTGCATAGGAAGCTTAGATACATAGCTGACATCTAGATATTGACATATAGACATCTATATTTAGATGTCTTAATCCAACGTTGCACACGTAGAAGCAGAAATGAAAGGAGGAAGAGAAAGGACCTCCAGAGGAGAGAAGAGAGATCCACAAGGTTTCAAATAAAACTAGAAATAGTAAAAGAGCTGTATCATGTGACTGTTAAGGGAAGGAACTAATTTATATATTTTATCAGTATGTGCTGTATACATTACTTAAACTAGTGTCAAAGGGTAAATACGGCATATTGATACATGGTGCTTTAGTAGAATACTTCAAACAGATCAGCTGACTAAAGGAAGGTCAGAAATTAAAAAAATAAACAATACTCTGTAACTGATATTAGCGTGAGCTGAATTCCATTGTTGATGAATTACTTAAATATAGACTGGAATAGGTTTGAAAACAAGTAGAAATCAAGAAGCATGAATGAGTATCTGTAAGTGAAGAAAGATTTTAGAAAAATAAAAGAAAGAAAAAAATTAAGTTTTAAAGCTTAGAGATACCTTACACTATAACATAAACAAAAAGGCAAACAGACATTATCTGCTGGTAACATTCTATCACACCAAGGAAAATTCAACCAAATATCTCCACCAGAAGTGAATTGAATGTATATTAAATAATATGTGATATAGATAACTTGAAAAAGATTATACATTATTTAGGAAGCTGAAAAAAATAGAATACAAGTATGTGAAGAAATGAAAGATCAGTAATTGAGTATTTCTGAACAGTTTAGAGAAAACAATATGAGGGTGAGCCAGTTTGGCAAGATAGAGAACACTTACAAATAACAAATTTAGTGTGGACATATTACTATAAGAATTAAATTTACTTAGACTAGACGATACAGAAGCAAGCAAAGTTTGCAGACTTGTGTGAAGTATGAAACATTCCTTGTTTTTGGGCAGTTTGGGCTTGCAGTAAAGTCAAAAGGAGTCAACATACTAAACACCATATAAAATTGGACAGATGGCATATATATTATATTTTTATTTTTTATTTTTATTTTTTTATTTTTATTTTTATTTTTATTTTTATTTTTATTTTTATTTATTTTTATTTTTATTTACTTTTTAATATATGCAGTTTATATTTTATTTAATTGTCTGGCAGAGGGAAAGAATTACAGGCCAATGTTTGTCAGGAAGTGCTGCAGTTAATGAGAAAGTAAAAGAGAATAATGTGTAGGAGCTTTTTACTTTCTTTTTACTTGGAGAGCTAGTGACTCCGTTAATTAAACAAATTCAATACATCCAAATGAGAGGTTTTCAGGCAAAGCAGTAACCTAACCCATGTATTTCTATCATGTTTGTCAATTTCAGTGGTGATCTCACTGAAGAAAACTTTTTAGGTTTTAGTAAAAATACTGTTAATATTACCTCTTTATTAATCAGTGTTTATCTTCATAACAGCAAAGGCAAGCAATAGCAAAGGCCCCTGGGTATCTCCTTACCCTTGAAAATGAGACAGTGCCAGATTATCACAGAGAAGCCATAGGCTATCATTCTGTGAATTGGCCGTGGACTCTGGTTTCTGTCCATCTCTGATTTCAAGCAATGCAATTGTTTATGGTGCATTGCTAGTTTTTCAGTATGGCTATTCCCAACCATAGAAACATTTTATCTTCTGCTCCTGATGGTAGAAGTGGTGTTTGAAGTGAAAACTTAAATATGTATGATATCCTTATCTTGACTTCTATCTCAACAAAAGTTTGCAAAAGCTACAGATGAGATTCAATCTGCTTCAGCGAGGTACCTAACTGCTATCAAAATTTTGGGTGCCTAGGAGGCAGTCTCATTAAACTAAACACTAAAAAGTTACTAGTAGTCACAGGAGGGAAACATAGGACTGTGGGGGAAATTCTATCTGCTTAAATCAGACATTTAAACTAAGGTATAGAGGATCTCCCTCTGGAGGCCTTAGCTACATCTACATTCATAATTTGGTACAAAGACACTACTGCAGCTGTGAAACAGTGAATGCCCTGATTGTCCCAAACTGCTGCACATTGGTTTGGTTTGAAATGTGATTTTGGATTAAAAAAATTGCAGTTATACTCTCTGTGAAGAAATCAAAGTGGAAACTCTGCTTCTGGTATATCAAAGGCACTCTCCTAAGTGTCCATAATAGAAATATGAGGGTTCAAAACAGAGATTGGTTCTTTGGGTTCAAACTGCATTCATGGCGACAGCTTCAAACCATAGTCTGAAGAATGAACTCTGAGATTTGTGTAAATGCAGGACTTTCAGCACTAATTGCTTTGATCATCTGATCCACTCTTGTTGAGCTGAATTACTTGCTAATGTATCCACAACCATCACCTGTGTCTCTTCACTGACTGTGTAAGGAACTTGGACAAAGCAGGTCTGCTTGTTAAGTAAATAAAGACATATGCAGGTGGACTATATTTCTTTAATACTAGTGTTTCTCTCTAATAAATCTAACTGTGAAAAGGCAATATTTTATCTATGAAACACACGTTAGTTTTAAGGACTAGAGATCCCGTTTTAACTATGTGGGAAGATTATAACCTGACATAATGTGGAAATGCTAGCACTTTGGAGTCAACAAAAGGCAAAGATTTAATAATAAGAAATAGCAATACCCTGCCATTTTTTCCCAAGATAGAAAATATTTCCCACAAGACTTAAAAGGAAGCTCAAAATCCTTATGTGAGTCTATATATTTTTTCTAAGAATTTTGTGGCACAGTTAGTTTTAGGTTAGTAGATTTTATTTTAGTTCCTTCTTTTCTGTTTTATTGCATTTTAAAGAATATTTAAACTAAATCTGAAATTAATTTCAAATGGCTAACTTTACTTTGCTTAGATTTCTGTTACCAACAATAAGAGTTCATACTTGAAACTTTGAGCAAGATTGCTAAATTTCAAATTTTGTACTAAAAGCTTTGATAGTTTGAAACTCTTCAGTGGAATGCTTACAATCTTATTTTTTTCTTTTCCTTTTTCCTTTTCTCTTTTTCTTTTTTTTTCTTTCCTTTTTTTCCTCCTAATTGCACTGAGAACCTCCAGCAGATTTGAAGAGAGATGCTTTGCAAATGCATAACTTATGACAGCCATTGCTACAAAGAACTTGTAGTCTAAGTAGGCAAGACAAGATCTTGGAAAAGGGGTGTGTAATTATTGTCAATTTATAGGTAGAAAACTAAGAAGAGATCTGCTTCTGACCTTTAAGCAAGAAAGTGAGTAGCAGAAAGGGGAGCTACATAACTTCAGAATGATTTTAAAGTTTCAAATACTGTATTCCAAGCCCAATAAAGCTAGAAAATATCAAGATTAGTGGGTTTTGAATCAAGGCTCAGAATACAGTAATTTGGACAACAAAATAACTCATTTCTTAAATACCTCTGTATTAAAAAAGAAGGAACCAGCAGGAGAATATGAACACAATGAATAAGTTTACTGGCCTAGATCATGAATACAGAGTAATATAGCAGTTAAAATGCCTACCACAGTATCATGAAAATAGTAACAAACTTAAAAACAAGAAAGGAAAAAAATATTCCCAGGACATGATGATGATAAAATTACTTTCTAATATTTTCTGGAGTTAAGTTAACTTGTTTCTATTAAATCTTTTGGTAAACTCAGGATATAATGTGAAATTATAACAAAATATAATACAAATTTTAACTCTTCAACAATTATTTTTCACTCACATTTTTTTTCTACCATTTCTTCATTTTCTTCCTCACTTTCTCTGTATGTAAACCCAGGGATTACAGGTAGGACACCTAGTAGAGAAAGAAAACATCACCTTCACACGTCATCCCTCCACATGAATTAATTTCCATTTCCACAAGAAAGAGTTACACATTAAACAATCAAATTTTGGTAGAATATACTGAGAAAATGAATTGTTTATCCTGGCCACTATTGATTCAAAATTTATAGACTGATTCAAAACTGTACAGTATGTTATGGAGGATAATGTCTCACAGCACATCATTCCACTATTTCAACCTCAATCTTGGGTCAATGGATTAATCAGTAATAACTGCTGATAATCAGGATGTAAGTAAATACATGATCTCTCCTATTCAGTGTCAGCTTTGATCACATCAGAATTCCTTGTCCTGTATCCTGTGTCTCATTATTGAATCAGCCACCATATATTGCTAAGTGTGTGACTGCAGATAGCTATGTTTATCTTTTGGTGTGATTTGGAGTAAATATATGAACATCTTAAAACAATCATTACTACCTTTTCCATTTGCATTTCAAATCAGTATGTGTTTGCTCCCTCCCTCCCTCTTTTCCCTTTTTTCCCTCTTTTTCCTTTCTTCCTCACCCCCCCCCCCCAAAAAAAAAAAAAAAAAAGAAAAGCCCCATTGTTAACTTATGGTTACTTTGCTGGTCCCTATACCAGAACATACATGTTTTTCTCTTTCAGAGTCACAAGAATGGAGAGATTCTGCCAAAAAGCTGTGTAAGGATAAGGGGTTTTTTTGACTAAGGGTAGCATTCAGGTTTCCTGCCTGTAGAGGTAGCTGTTAAGGTCAAGATTAATACCAAAATACAGGGTTCTCATGCATGTAGGCCTTTTCTTTAGAAGCCTTTAAAGCTTTTGGCAGTTAAGAGGATTTGGGGCTTCTGTTACAGTCAGTGGAAATCTAATCAGTGCAGACAACAGGACCTGAATCAGTTGATCATACACAGATGTTTAGTGCCTTTCAAGACAGCTTGGGATATTCTGAACATCAGCTGCCATTTCAGATGGACACAGATCTCCCATAGGTACTGCATCATATCTGCCAGTGTAATATATGTCTCATATACTGCAGAATGTCTTAAACATCATTAAAAGTTAATAGCATGCAAGATTCTGGCTCTCGAAATATATATAAAATAATTTCTGAGCACAAGGAGGATGAAGTACAACACCCATAGCTGCTCTAACACTGCTCTAGAAAATGAAGTCCACCTGTTGACTTGAGAAAGTCACATCACATTCCAGAATGACCAGACACTTCTGTATTGCTGGTGAATTTTAATGAAGGCTGTGGGTGTTGTACAGGCTTGTGTCTATAAAATTCCGAAGATAATGAAGTGGGTCATGTGCTTTCTAAATTATTATTTCTTGTGCCTCTCAAATATTCCCTTGACCAAAAAATGAATCAATTTTAAAATTACAAATGGCTTTTATCTTCTTTTTAAGATTTTTAGGCTTTTGTACACATGAAAACAGCACCTGTTGATTCATATACAGCAGTTTCTTGGGGGAAGGAGAACAAGACAAAAAATTTAAACCGAAAGGCAGCTACTGTAGTCTGGCTATCTGTGTTCCTCACCTATTGATTTGTCCATATTTTTGAGTTCCAAAATACCACAAGGGACTGATGATGATAGAGTATTTCTAAAAAATGTAAATACTATTAGTTAAGCCTGGCTGTCTGATGACACAAAATTGCTATTGCATAATATTGTCTTTGAAAAGTGCAAATTCTGAAAAAGGTAAAAAAGAAGCCATCTTTGATCATACCAGCTAGCAACTGGGCGAGCCCGTTCAGTCTCTGACCATTTTTAACAGTCCATTGTTAAAGCAATGAAAGTATGTATGCAGTTACATAACCTTAGTGAAATCTTAACGTGGACATTTTGCATTAACTTCTTTTCCTTTAACAACAACAAAAATGAGAAGAGAAAAAAGAAAGAAAAGAAAAGAAAAAAGGTGGCCCCCAAATAAATGAAACTCAATTTCACGGCACATTATCTCTCTCAATTCTTTCCTCTCAGCTTTCATTTTCATTAAAATCACAGACAACCATAAATTAATAATTACTTCAGGTTGACTAAATGCAGGCCACACTATTTAGCTCTCGTTTTCCTACAGTGGCCCTTCTTGTTCATGCTGGAAAAATGTTAATTTAGATAATGTGGCTTGCCCCTTGTCATATAATTCTGTTTTGCAGTTTCATTGATCTATAATGGTCTGTTCTTATTAGGTAGTATTAACTTTATCTTTTGTTCAATCAAGCTTCACAGTTTCCTCCGACAAGATAACTATTGTGAAATATCAGATGAAATGTTCTATTATCTGTATTTCTGTTATATTTTGATTCATCTCTATGTTGTACCAGTGTTCAGCAACATTACTAATTTCTTCCAGTAATAAATTTATTGTCCATTAGCCCAAGCCATATGTGAGACTTTTTTTTGGCAGGAACTACAGAATATATACCTCAATCTTACTACTTTACAGTTTATGCACATTTCAGATTAGACATTTTATCAACCTACTTTTCAATTAAGAATAGGTGAATAGGTTCAAATAAAATAAAACCTGAACTTTAACCCAGAGCTTGAACCCAATTGGTTTCCGAGGCTTGAAACCATTTAGGGTAGTTTAGCTATCTATAATATTTTGGCACGATATTCTAGTAGTGAATGAAGAAAACTGAGACAGACAACAGCATTTATTTCTAATTGGTCATTGGATTGTTACTACTGTCAGTTTGATTAAACCATTTAACTTATGCATGCCTCACTTTACCCATTCTTAGAACATACTCAGTTGAACTCGGATTTTTATCTGGAGGTCTTCAAGGGAAAACTATGGATATAGCCTTCTCTAAGATTCCTTATTTCAATATACATGTATGTTTTGATGAGAATTTATAAAAAACCCACACAGAACAAAATTAAACCTTTAAAGTCCACTGACAATATAACATAACCTACATTTTTGTGTTCATAAGTGGAGAACACCTGAAAGCTTCTAAGCACTTACATAATTTCTATTGCATTTTCATAATATATTAAAATAATAGTCAGGTATTTGGTTTTTCTTCAGGAACCTTTAGCAATTAGAATCTGTTTCTTGTAGAGTAAAGGTGATATTTTTTTCATGCAATAACTTGTGTGACGTAATTAGATATAATATTGGTAGTGTTCCTATATGTGCAGGGAGTTCCGGGATTTGGCACCCACACCTATCTAAAATAAATAAAACATTGCAGTAATTATACCTGCAAATATGAATTGACAAATATCACTGTAAATTTCTTATGGATTGTGGGCCCCTCTTTTAATGAATGGTCATAGGATGTAGTATGATCAGTAAATTTATTTTAGGCAAGTTCTCATTTATTTTCACCCAAACAAATATTCTTAAAACAAGTCATGGAAAATTACCTAACATGATATTAAACACTATTAGTAACCATTTGAAAGTGATTTATAGCTTTTTTCCAAGTGTCAGTGTTCTAATTCCCATGGCATATGTTCTATAATAAGGTATAGGTCCTCACAATTTGAAATAAATGTATTTTTCCGAGTGAATGGCATATTTTCTTCCACCCTTAAAAATTGCTTATATAAACATTCTGGTAACAGGCTATTGACATATGGCCTAAGCTAATTTCTTGGCTTTTTTGTTTGTTTTTAGGGAAATAACCAAAAGTCATTAGTGGAAGTTAGAAGATGAAGAAGATTTGTCCTGCAGAATTTTTTTCTTATATATAAATTATTTTGTATACCTCTGGACACTACTAATATATCTGAATCTGTTGTGATCTGCAGTAGACTTAAGAATATTTAAGAAAATATTTAAAAGTTTAAAACCAATTCTGTTTGGCCAATTGGATAATATATGAATGCTGCTTTCCTAAACTAATAAACATTTATCAGCTACCACAGCAAAATACTTAAATGGACCAAAACAGCTTCTATCATTCAAGTGATGTAGCTCAACAATAACACGCCTGTTTCATAGGCTTAATTTTTGTTAATCTCTAAGGATGTACCCCCAAAGAGAAGAGATGTGATCTTGTTTACAGAGCAATGCATAAGAAAAAAAAGATCTGTTTGTGTTTCTTCTATTAGTAATTATAGTATTGGTGTCATTGGCAAGCCTGTTCACCTCTGAAGTCCTTTATAGTTATATCTTCTTTGAAACAGAAAGATCAACTGACTTGCCCAATGACAAGTGGATCCCCTTCCTGCAGCCTGCTATACAGCACATCAACATCTGAAGTAGGATTATTCAGAAAGTACAGATGTCTAGAGCATAAATGTCTTCATTTCAGCTTGTCATTTAGATTCCCTGTATAGTCAATGGAGAGGAACAAGTGCTTCATATCATTCATCTTATCCTAATGCAGCCATTAAATATGGGTCAGAGGAACTGTACTTTAGTAGCGCCTGTTTCTGAACACTGCCTCTTAACAAAACGTAGCCAAGTAGCTCATATGAGGGTGTCTACATCATAGACAGCTGAAGTTGGGTGAACGTGTGCCTAAAATCCTTGCTTCACATACCCTCAAGCCACAGTGATTACCAGACGCCAATGAAAAGCCCTTAATGCATTTTGCTGATATCAACAAGACTTTCCTTAGGAGAGGGGAAGGTAGGCAGGTAACATATTTGAGAGACCTCTTGCCCATACAATATACAAAATATAATAATCAGTTTTTCTTGAAAAATTTTCTTTTGATCAAGGAAGGCATAGCATCAAAACAGAAGTTCTCTGAGTGATATCGCACAGTAATTTTAGAGAAGAAAAGGCAAATTAAATTGTCACAGAATTAAGGTTTTCTAAAATACTTCCAGGGAAATTATTTTAATTAGTGTTTCTTTAAATAAAAACCAGGAGAACATTTTCCTTTCCAATAATAATTCTTTTGTTCAGCCCCAATCCAAACATTGCAGTGCTGTATTAATGCGAGACAATTTGAAAAATGGAACTGACTAGTTTCCATTTGACTGAAATGAGAACAAGATCTAGCCTCAGGCAACAGGAGCATAACTAGCCAAAAACAAATGCCATTTTTAAATTTCATGAAGTGATTATTTGCTGTTAAAAAGTCAGTATTTCCCAACACATATAAGACAGTAATAGAATCTGAGCTCTCAAATGACCTTATGCTTACAAAGGAAATAGCTGTAATATATCAGCCATTCCTGTGATCACTGGAAATAAGGCTCTATCAGATCTTGTGTGAATTAAAATAGTATAAACTAGTATAGCACTACTTCAGATTGGAGTAGTACCATAAACTTCAACAAGCCTATACTGATTCAGATCAACAGATATATGATTTACTAATTGTACAGTGATGGATCTGACTCATCAGATTTTCAATTTGACCGATGAGTCTTTTTATAAGTATTCCTTTTCACACCACTCTAGTGTAACAGACCCATATAAAACTGCAAAGGAAGGGAAGGGAAGAGGAAAATACAGATCTTAGGTGCCAGCAAATGCTAGTCATTGAATGTGAAATAATCCAAAATATCTCTGTCATACAATGATGTTCTTTTGTATAATAGCTGTGACCGAGTCTGTAGAGAAAACCTGACTGTTACAGTCATTGAGCAGTTTGTTGTTCAGTCAGGGAGAAAGAGAAAAAATGTTTCCTTTTCAGACTTAACTAGCGGTGATGTTACTAAAGTTCCAGTGTAACGACTGGAGATGATGAAGATTCAGGTAGAAGCTAGAACCCAATGAGGACGAATTAGCTGTAGAAAATAACCAACCCATAAAGCCATGTTTGTTCTTGCACAGGGTGATCCAACAAATGTGTTTTCAGATAAATCCTAGTTAAAGAGATCACACTGTAGATCTTCAGTATCACTTATTTTTTGCCTCAAGAAATAAAACTGGTTTTATGAACTATGACTCTGCTGTGACAGTCACATGAATTCCTGGCCTACGGTTCAACCACTGGATTACAGGAGCCATACACAGCCGTGCAGGGCTCGGGCTCTCTCCATGCAGCATGGCCTGCACCAGGCCACACACACGTGGGGCAGGTGCCTTCGCACTGCCACAGCCATCCCCACATTGCTCTGCAGCCTGGGATAACCGCAGCCAGCTGCACCCCGCACTGGCTCCCCGACACAGCTTATGCACAAACTCAGCCATGAAATGGGTGCAGATGTAAGATTTCCTCCAGTGGGGGCAGATGAGTGCCTGCCTTAGAGCAAGTATAACCAGCCATATCCCAGAATTTTCTGTTTTCTTTTGTATGTTTCTCTGGGGCAATGTCATGTCTCTGTAATGACTCCTCATGACTAATTCTACATGGGCTTGAGGCTAAACTGCACACCAACAGTTTCTTTGGTGATTTCCCCAATTTGCTTTCCAATTTTTTGCTCCAGCATGACCCAGTAAAAGGGCTGGTCCACTCACATATATTCTTTGGACTTTGTCATAGATGCAGCATCTGTGGGCATATAGGACTGCATTCACCCTGTATAGCATTACAGTTTTTAAGACCATCAGTTTCAAACTGACTATCTTAAATTTATTCTATAGCCAGCGGCAGAGGACAGTTACTTCAGAGTACATTTCAGATAGCCTAGGATCTGATCAGTTAAGGACCTGAAACACTATCACCCAGATCATAATCTAAGTCACAGTCATGTGTATGCTATTATACATAGAAACATAAACATTTATTTTAAAAGGAGGCATTGGTTACCTGATTTCCACTTGCAGAAGGACAGCAAACAAAGCCATTTCTTGAAGGTAATTTTATAAAATCCTTGAATCATGTACCAAAAGGTGAGCAGTAAATCATCTATGTTCTAATCCTTTCCATGTACAGACACTAATGCCTTTTCATAGCTGTATACGTAGGTATATAGTTAGTTAAGTAGAAAATATAGTTAACTACACTTATATAGTTATACATTAGTTAACTATATACTACATTTTAAATGCATTTTTCAGATAGACAAATTAATAAAAATAGGCAACTAATTAAAAGACATCAATATATAAATAAAACAGACTAATCATATCTAGATTCCAGACAAGAACAAAATACTGAATATACTTTTTTTTTTGGTAGGACCATGGTTCTGAAAGAAAAAACAAACACACAAACGAAAAACCAAACCCAAAACTTTATTTTCTGCGTTTCTAGCTGTTGTGTTGCACTGCGGCAGGATAGTGTCTTGCTGAGTTTCCTGGCTCATGTTGAGTATATCCACAGTGCAATGTTACCTGCAGGGAATTATCCCTGGGATTGAGATATAGTATCAAAGAACTCAAAACTGTGCAGAGTGTGTGTCATTTATGTATTTTATGTCATACTCTTGTCACACTGGAAGAGGTGGATCTGAAAACACCAAATAGCAAGTGCCCTAGCATTTTATCCTGTACTGTTAAATACTGCAATTATGTACTTCAATTCTTTACATCTCTATGGATCTATATGAGGGAACATTCATTCTCTGAAGGTTTTTGCTTCTCAGGAACACTGCTATGGATTGTGATGCATCATTTTCCATAAAGACATCCCTTACAATAAATATTTCAGTTACCTGAAAATTTACAGGACAAATCCTGTTAATATGACTAGGGATGTAGTAAGTATTTTTTTCAGAATCCCTGCATCAGCTTGCTGGACAAAGCTATCTAGCTTTGAGGAATAACTTCCTTGGACTTTGTATTTTGTTATCTCTGAAAAGAATAAATGTGATTGTTTAACCCAATTTTTACTGTGTGTTTCAGGTCTCCTCTGACCAATCCAATTGTGAAGGCCTTGGAGAAAATGTTTAGCCTTCCAATGCAACAATGATGAGATTGCACCTCACAAGTGCTGGCCAAGAAAATTCCCTTTGATTTCAATTCTTGAGGGGAATAGTGACACATTATTTTTTTTTTAATAACCTGTGCTTTAAAGTAATGGATGGTGAAGACTAAACATTTCTTCTATCAAAATGTCAAATCCCCACCTATACTGTTAAAGGTCTGATATTCTGGCCACAGAAATGTTTAAATCAGGTACATATGTGAAAATAAAAGCAAAGCATTTAACTAGTTAACTGCATAAGACAGAATGCACTTACACAGTACTAACTGTGACCAGGACAGTGGACAACATTCTTTCAATATTCCTAACACTGAACAGTTAAAACTGTTTAAAATAAAAATTATAAAACTGAATTGTGTTGCATGAAGATAGATACACTTTGATATACATCTATACACTTAGATATACATCTATACAGTTTGCAAGGAAATTTTTCACCTGCTTCTCTGATTGTAGTTTTCTACAGAAGGAAAAAATAGTACCCAAGGGGAAAAAAAAAAAGCTGAATTCTCACAGAATGGATCTTTGACTGCTCTCGCCTTCTGCCAGTCTCACAGACAGGAACAAGCATTTTCAAAGCACTTAGACCCACAAATATACATTGCACTCCAGCTATGCTTCTGAGTTGTTCATACATGCACTATTTTTACATCAATACCCATTTTTTTTTGCATAGATTAGAGACTTTGAGATGATCAGATCTAAGAGTCCCCTTTAACACTTCAAGCTTAAAGTAAAGAGTCTAGACTTTTCTGTACCTGGTAAAAAAAAAAAAAATAGAAAGAAAAAGAAAGAAAATCCTCTTATGTCTTCTGTTGCATCAATCACTGCTCTTCTTTACTAGCTATTCCCTTCAGAATACTTTGAAATGAGATCTGTCTTTGGATTGTCCTACCTGCCACAGTTCAAACACCTTTCTAAAGAGTGGCAATAAAAAGCTCTAAGTGCAAACCTGGCAGAACAAGGAGTCATTAGGCCCCTTAGATACTGTGAAGGTGGTGATTACATAAGAATCTATAGAGATAGATGAAAGGTTTGGGAAAACATAGTATGCTAGCAGAACTGTAGGATTTTATCCCCTGCATGCAAATAACTTTAAATTTAGAAATCTTGTGTACACAAAGGATTCAAAGTGGGACTGCAGTCATATACAGTCAAAATTTTTCAGTGGACAAGAAATTGCATTTTTATATGTGAATCTGACATACAAATGTAGTTACTTAAAATGCATGTAGAACAGTTGATTTCCATCTATTCAGAGAGAGGCTTCCATACATTTAGGTTATAAACCTTCATCCCATGACTATCCTAAATTTTAAGTAGTAGATGACATGCTGTAATGACTTGGAATTAATAGATAACAGTTTATAGCATTTTGTGAGGTGTATGAGTACTGAAGGGTTTTCAAAACCTTCTGTGATTTTTCATTGGGCTTTCTAAAATTTCTAGAAAATCAGACAACTCCTGCTCTTCTTAGAGAGTGGAAGCAATTGCTTTTTTTCTAAATACTGACAACATCAGACTATCTTCTCAGGTTCAGCCCCAATTTAGCAAAGATCTTGAAAGTGAATATCTTGGCTTCTGTCGACTTCCAGTGGAGGGAGGAGAGTTCCCGTGACTCAACAAGCTGCTGCCCCTTCTTGTATATTTTTGTATTTCAGGGCACTTGACCAGTTCACTAGGGTGTTGCATGGATGGACTGCTGGCTGGTGATCGTTTTGGAAGCACTGTCCCTTCATTGTCTCACTGCTTTAGTTAATTTCTTAGCTTTATTTCACTGAACAGATCTGCACCTGCGATCTAGGAATAAATTTTCATGCCAATAGTTGAAAACCCTACAAGCTATTATTGGGAAGATTTGCTGTCAAAGTCTTATATGTGATATATAATAAATAGTTTTTTTCAGAAACATATGTGTGTGAGTATATATTTTATTTATTTATTTATTTTCCCCTACAGATTCCTTTCGGTTGCGGCTTTTTCAACATCATCCTTCCTCCTGTTTTTATACCCAAGTAATCTAAGCTCCCACACTCACTGCCCTGTCCCCAACCTCCTTCTGTTTCTCAGGTTTAGAAATGGTCTCAGGTGAAACTAACACAGCAAAGCCTGTGGAATCTGAATCACAGTATTAAATTCCTTACTTATTATACACCAAAGTGGGTTGTCCTTACAACTTCCATTTATGTTTATATGTCAGCTGCTGTTGAGGCCTTTTATTACTCTAAATCCATCAACTTGAAGGTCACACTTTTATAGACCGTTGATGTCATTGCATTTTGCATTTGGTGTAATGTGTGCTTGAAGATATAGTGAAGGCAAAAGGGCTTTTGGTTTCCTTGGGGAGTCCCATGCTATTATGACCATGACCAGTCAAATGAAGATTCACATGACATTTTCTTATAAAGTAAGAACTTTATCTGTGAGGTATAGATGTGGGCTGAGTTGCATTCTGATATAACATGCTTCTTATTTTTAGGTATTTTCATTTGATCTGACAAATAAAAAGCTAGTTAATTTAAAAGGAAGCAAGTGTATGTGGGTGGACCTCGGAGAGGAATATTTTCTTTGCAATCTAAATTAGTTCCTGACTTGTAGATATATTTATTTTTTCAGAACACTGCTGTGATGTATTCTGCATTTTAATATGTGTACAATAGTATATTGCTTCTGTTCTTATGTGTTGCTTCAGTGTTTAATTCTGAAAAAAGGGATAATTCCAGAGTATAAAAAGATAAAGAAAAATGTCTCAAATCCAAGTGCTTATTGTTCTCTGTTTGTTGCTGATCACAGCTGTCAAGGCAACAAGAGAAATCAGTACTTTCTACAAAATATTCTTTTCTCTTTTTAGATGTAAAACCATGCAAAATGGAATACTGAACAAGAAATATTTAAAATTGAAATAACTTTATCTCATGCTAGGATGTAGCTGGAGGGAGACATGGGTTTGAGGAAAATATTCTAGGTGTAGAAAAATATAGGTAAAGAGGTGTGTGGTAAGATAAATGAGAAAAGAATAAAAAAGCATTGCTATTGAGGTTTGGTGGAGACACCTGATCTCTTTGGATGATACGAATTTCTTAAAACTTAGGTAGCCGCCAAGCAGAGAATAACCTTACCTGTCCTGTCTTGAGATAAAAAACATCTTTTCCCTTGCATAAATTTCAGGGCTTGCATGACTCAAAGTCACAGAAAACTATATCAGCAGTTTTCAGATCTTCTGAGGTTTAACCTCTGTTTCAAATGGATTATTTTGTTTACTGCTGAATATAAGCACAACTATTGGATTAAATGATATTTCTGCTAGGTCTGTAATTTTATTGATAGTTGGTAGCAGCAACCATACCTCCTATATTTGAGAATTACTCTGTACATATTTGTCCCTCAGGGCAGAACTAAAGTCAGTGACTGGAAGTGGAGGATCACATAACATAAGCTGATGGGATGTACCCATGAGTGCTGAGAATGCTGGCTGATGTCATCGTGACGCCAGTCTTGATTATTCTTGAAAGGTCAGGGTGACTTGGGGAGGTTCCTGAGGTCAGGAAGAAAGCAAATGTCATTCCCATCTTCAGGAAAGGCTAGAAGGAAGATATAGGGAACTGCAGTCTGGTCAGCCTCACCTCAAGCCTTGGGAAGGCGATGGAGGAACCAGTCCTGGAAACCACTTCTAGTTACATGAAAGCCAAGAAGGTGATTGAGAGGAGTCAACATGGATTTATGAAGGGGAAGTAACCTGATAGTCTTCCACAATGAGGTAACTAGCTTTGTGGATGAGGAAAGAGGGATGAGGGATGTTGTTTACATTGACTTTAGTAAGGGCTTTAGTAATGGTTAGGTATCCCATAATGTCCTTATAGATGAGCTGAAAGTACAGGTTAGATATGTAGACAGTGAGATGGGTTGGAAACTCGCTTAATGGTTGGGGCCAGAGGGTTATAATCAGGGGCATAAAGCCTAGATATTGGCCAGTTATTACTTCTGTATCCTGTGGGTTGATGTTGGGGCCAATATAGTTGAAACCCTTCATTAATGACCTGGACGATGGGGCAGAGGGCACCCCCAGCAAAGTTGATAGACAAATCAAAACTGGGAGGAGCAGCTGACAGACCAGGTTGGTGTGCAGCCATTCAGAGGCACCTGGTCAGGCTGGAGTACGGGCCTGACAGGAATCTCATGAAGTTCAACAAAGGGAAATGAAAAGCCTTGCACTTGAGGAGGAATAATCCATTGCACTAGTACGTGCTGGGGACCGAGTAGCTAGAAAGCAGCTCTTCAGAGAAGGTCCTAGGAATCCTGGTGGACCTCAAGCTTACCATGAACCAGAAATGTTCAGCGATGTTACAGCAAAGAAGACAAACAGCATCCTGGGTTGTGTTAAGAAAAGCATTCCCCATAAGTCAGGAGAGGTGATCCTTCCCCTCTACTCAGCCCTGGTGAGACACATCTGAAGTTCTGGGTCCAGTGCTGGGCTCCCCAGTACAAAAAGAGACTTCGACAATAGAAGTACATCTAGCAAAGGGACGCAAAGGTGATTAGGGGACTGGAGCATCTGTCATGTGAGGAGACCCTGAGAAAACAGGAACTGTTCAGCCTGGAGAAAAGAAGGCTTGGGGATGTTTTATCAATGTGGATGAATACCTGAAGGGAAGGACTGAAGAAGATGCAGAGATACTTTTCTCAGTAGTGCCCAATGACAGGACAAAAGGCAACAGCCACAAATTAAAACAGAAAAAATTCCACCAGAACAAAAGATATTTTCTTTAACTGTGAAGTGGTTGAACACTGGAATGGGTTGCCCAGCGATGTGGAGTCTCCATCCTTGGAGATATTCATAGAATCACAGAATCATAGAATGCTTTGGGTTGGAAGGGACCTTTAAAAGTCAGCTAGTCCACTCCCCCTGCAGTGAGCAGGGACATCTTCAACTAGATCAGGTTGCTCAGAGCCCCACCCAGCCTGACCTTGAACGTTTCCAGGGATGGGGCCTGCACATCCTCTCTGGGCAACCTGTCCCCATCTTTCACCACCCTCATCATAAAAAATGTCTTCCTTATATCTAGTCCGAATCTACCCTCTTTTTGTTTAAAACCATTACCCCTTCTCCTATCACAACAGGCCCTACTAAACAGGCCCTGTCCCCATCTTTCTTATAAGCCCCCTTTAAGTATTGAAAGGCCTCAGTAAGGTCTCCCTGCAGCCTTCCCTTCTGCAGGCTGAACCCCAACTTCCTCAGCCTGTTCTCATAGGAGTGGTGCTCCAGCTCTCGGATCATTTTTGTGGCCTCCTCCGGACCTCCTCCAACAGGCCCATGTCTCTCCTGTGCTGAGGGCTCCAGAGCTGGACACAGCACTCCACGTGGGGTCTTACTAGAGCAGAGTAGAGGGGTGGAATCCCCTCCCTCGACCTGCTGGTCATGCTTCTTTTGATGTAGCCCAGGACATGCTTGGCTTTCTGGGCCACAGGCCACAGTGCCACCTCATGTCCAGCTTTTCATCCACCAGTACCCCCAAGTCCTTCTTGGCAAGGCTGCTCTCAATCCCTTCATCCTTCAGCCTGTATTGATACTGGGGGTTGCCCCAACCAAGGTGCAGGACCTTGCACTTGGCCTTTTTAATCCTTATAAGGTTCTCACAGGCCCACCTCTCAAGCTTGTCCAGGTGCCTCTGTATGGCATCCTGTCCCTGAGGCCTGTCAACTGCACCGCTCTGCTTGGTATCATCTGCAAACTTGCTGAGGGTGCCCTCGATCCCACTGTGATGAAGATATTAAACAGTACTGGTCCCCATACAGACCCCTGAGGGACACCACTTGTCACCAACCTCCATCTGGACATTAAGCTGTTGACCACTATCTTCTGGATTCAAAACCCTGCTGTACACAGTCCTAGGCAACTTGCTGTGTGTGACTGCTTGAGCACGGGGCTTGGACTAAATGATCGCAAGCGGTCCCTTCCAAACTCAGTGATTCTGTGATTCTTCTGCAGTACCTGAACTTTATTTTGCAGTAACTATTTTCTTTTTTTTTTTTTTTTTTATTTAAAAACTTTTCTTTAGCTTTCATAGACGGGAAATTGGTTGTTATTTACCAGTAGGCAGATATCTACTGCTGCGTTGAATTAATGTGTTTTCTAGGACAGTTAAAAGAAAAATTGTGAATGGAGATGTTTTGCAGTATAGTTACAATATAACAATATAGCTACCTTTTCAAAAATTTCGTTAAATTGAAAGTAAACAATCCAGTGTTAAAAATCTTTCCATTTAAATTGTTAAGCAATTGCTATATCTTACTTAATGACCTCCTTAAACTGTTATTTTCTTCCCTGAGCTGTTGGACCTGCAATGTATTTATGTCACTTTGACCTTGACTAATAATTGCAGCATTTTTTATTTTTCAGAAAACGTGATGTCATTACTCAGTTCTCTAAGTAGCTTTGTTGTTGCTGTTGTTCTTTATTTTACATTATCATAATGGTTAATAACTTCATGTCATAAACAAAGCTTTGGATTAGCCTGAGAATCGGCAGTGCTAGTGTTAAAAACTGGCTCTCAAGCTCTACCACTAAGGCACAGAAAGCTTTCTCTCATAAACTATCCTCAACCATAAAATATGGTGTTACATTTGCACTTCCATGAAAAATCCCTCTGGTCCTTCCTGAATCAATTGTATCCTCCCCTGAACATTCGGTAGCAAGCAAAAATGCTATTATATGGGGATATACATCCCAAAAGACAAATACATATAAATAGTACTCTATTTAGACATTTTATTGAGTAATTAATGAAGATTTAGTTAGATAAAAATAATAATCTCTAATATTTTGTATGGGAAACCATTTAAGATTGTTAACATTACAGTATTTTACAATTATTTTGTTAAATTTGAGTAGAATTTAAATTGCTATGAACAATATTGAACAGCAATGTTAGAAACAATGGCAGGTTTTGGTGAATATTGTCTATGACACATAAAAGCTTTTGCCATTCAATAGAGGAGTTGATAACAAGATTTTTACTTATCTGAATTAGCATCATGAAGTAAAACAAATATCTTTGGGCAAACTATGTGGAATAATATAAACTCAAATTTTAACCGTGTACACATGAACAAAAGATATTGCCATACTGTTTTGGATTTGCTTAATTTGTGATTCTGCATGAATATTCTACAATATCAGTCACTGCTACTTTTGAAGACACTGGAATAAACTTTATAAAATGCTATTAAAGTAGCCTATCTGTGAGGAAAGTGGTTTTTATCCCCTCATTAGTTAAAGAAGTGTTGATAATTTGTGTTACAAAATTCTTTTTAGTTCTTAGTTTTATTTTTCTTCATTTTTGTCATAACAAGGTACTGCAGATAAAATGGTAAAGACAAAGAAGGTTCTGGCAAACACTGCATAAATCTCTAAAATAATTGCCACAACTAATCAGTGTTGCCAAGACTTTCATCCCCATCACAGAGGTGTCTACTTAATTTATTGTAGGTCATTTGTAAACCATAGTGATCTATGAAGACAAAGCTAGGCCTAAAAGCAGTTATTTTCATGGAAAGTGAATTTTTTCCTGTTCCATTAATGTCAGAAGTCATTTCTTGTAACCATTTCCCTACCATGAGAAGGGAAATACATTCTCCTCTCATGACAGGAGACAATGAACACTCCATGTTGTAGATATTACTTCCAAATTCTAAGCATCTGATCTTGACCCAAAAGAAATTATTCAAATCAATAGAGACTACAGTCACCCAGTCACCTGGAGGAGTTCAACAGTTGCCAGAATTGGCTGGAAATCCTAAATTGCCTTGGAAATCCTAATCATCAATACTGAAGACAAAATCACCCACCGCATTCAAGATTGGGTCACATTTAGAGCTTGGGGAAAGCTGATCAAAGCACCCAAAGGCAATTAAAAAGCTCTTATTGGCTTTTTTTCACACTTTGGTTTATTTCCTAGATGAAAGTTGAAGTGAAATTAACCCTATCTATTGTATAATTAACAATTACAGCAAATTGTGAAGACACAATAATTAGAACAACAGAATGTGAACATGTTAGTACACATACTAGTAATGTTTGACTGAAAAACTCAGAGGATGAATATCTCCCTACCCTGAAAGTACAGTTCCCTACTGCTTCTAGGCAGCAGCAGGAGATGAAGGTTAGAACAAGAAGGTTAATAATTTGGATCCTATCCAGTAACAAATAATGCTTTGCACAGACATTAGTTACCTCCTTACAGATTTGCAAGGCTATTAGGGAAAAAAAAGAGAGAGAGAAAAGCAAATCAAGAATATAAATAAATATCTTTCTAGTATGAAAGCTTTTTCCTCTTATTTTTCTCTAACGTATGAACAGGATTCTTTAGAAAAATTACTGTATGCAATGATCTATCACAGGAATACATTTCATGACAACAGTCTCCCTGCAAAAATATTTAAGTCTTAAGAATGCCCTGCTGATGCTGTGTGCAAAAAAATTCTTACATATAGAGTAGAGCTAATTTTTTTAAGAAGCGGAAAAATGCTGAAATATTGAACCCATTCAATGCCCCAAATAAAGACCTTTTGAGATGTGTATCTATTTTCAGAAGATGATAAAAAGAGATGGAACTCAGCAGATGTTTAAATCCTGAAAAGACATCAGGAATGGTACTTTTTCTTCAGCAATGCTCCAATGGTATATATCAGTTTGACAGTGAAAGGCCACTCTAATTCCCTCTGTAATAACCTAGGGAGTGACACTTGCTCAGAATGTCAAGTTCTGGAAACTTGCTGTTAATTACAATGCTTGCCATGATATTTTCAATTTTATCAGTATTGGTAGGAGTTTTTGTCTCTTTCTCCATCGTACAGTAACCGCTGAAAACTGACCCTCTGGTTTATGCTCTGCCCCAGCACACACAACTCACACCTTTAAAGTGACCTTTATGTTCAGTAGCAGGTGTAAGATTATATAAATTATGACTCCCAGTGTATTATCAATCAAAAAGCTACTTGTCAAGCTGCTTTTTTGCTAACAACAAAAAAATCAAATCTATCCTCAGAGGCTATAATCCTGTATAGGCGAATAAAATACCATGGGGTCTGTTCTCCTCTCAGTGCACATACGTAAATCTCATTCCTACTAACATTAATGGGGAGTTACATGCATGCATCAAGAGAAGAATAAATCTGCAACAGAGCACGCAGGAAACCATTCAGTGTGAAATGGTTTAAGGAGACAGATAGGGGAAAACACTGCATGGAAAGAGCCTATAATGCATTCATACAGTTTTACTTACAACTCTTGATGAACTTTTTCAGTCTGAATGCCATACATTTGTGTCATATAGATTTAGAATGCTTGATAAATTATGTTAGCAAGTACATATTAACTGTAGCATGATTCAGGTGGGATTGCTGTCTCTAGGTCTTGCATTGCAGATTGATGATGATACAATCCAAAAAGCTTTTTAAGAATTCATGTTAAATGTTTTCAGGTTTCAATTTTAACATGTTCAATAGTATTTTAAAGTAATGAAGGTCTTACAATATCTTCTAAAGATTTCTAAGCTTCAATGTAAAACAAAATCAAGAAAATATATACATTTGCTACCTCAGATACATATTATTCTAAACAGGGCAATCAACATAGAACATAATTATTGGATGCTGCACTTCGTAACCTCAGGCACACACATCGTCTGCCTCTAAGTTAAATACATTGTACACGGGCTTTGTACAGTCATATATCATTAAGAATATTGTGAGAAGAAGGTTTGGTCTGGACTCCTGTCAAATGTTAAACAGTCCAGATGGGAAAGCAAAAGTAGCTGGACATAAAGGTGTCTATACAACTTCCTTACTTGCAGCCAGGTTGAAAACCGGGGTTTCTAGAACTACAGTGGCTGAATGGTCACTGAATCACCTAATCGTCCTGGTTCTTAACAAAGAACTTAGCAGACACATGGAGAAATAATATATGTGTACATATATGTGTGTATTCATACATACATACACAGTACAAATTTGAGAAAATCAGTTAAGAAACAATCTAAGGTGCTACTTTGTTGCAAAGGTAAATGGCAAAATAAGTGTCAAAATGCTTGACAATTTCAAGAACAACAGCAAAATGTCCAAAGAGTGTAATATCATCAGAAGCAAGTTCAGCTCCTCTCCTTCCTCATCTAGATCCTACATAATTTTTTTTCCCCATTAAGTTCAGTGGGACTTAGGGGATTATGAAGCATAAAGTAACTGAAGAAAGAATGCAGTTGAAACCCCTTTTAAATTTATTTAATTAAAAAAAAAAAGTAAATTATTCTATGTGTTCTCACTTTTTTTTTTTGTTTGGTTGGGTTTTTTTTTTGTTGGGTTTGTTTTTTTCATCCAAAAGAATGTAATCCTCCAGGAAAGGGATGAGTAGAAATTTAAATTTAGAGGAATTATTTTCTCACAGTGACAGATGTATCAACCTATAATTTAAACCCTGCTTACTCTGCATTAGAAGTATAGATCTAAAATATTTATTAAATCAGTTAGGACAGTGATATAATGGAATAGGTATGGTAGCACTCAAATAAGTAAACTACAGTAGCATCTGCTATAGACCCAAAAGACTTGACGAGAGCAAGTATGAAAAATTTCTGGACCAACTATCATGGAGCTTGAAATCTCAAGGCACTGTACTCATGGGAAGCTTTAACTATGCAGCCATCTGGTGGGTGACAAGTACATCCAGCCATGAATCACCAAAGGCGTTCCTGAGTTAGATGTGTAGAGGACAGTGTCACAATTCAGACAGAAGGGTTATCTAGAAAATAGAGCCTTTCTCGTTAAGGAAGTATTGATAGAAAAGGTTATGAAAATAGTACTTGTTCAGATACTTGAATGTAAAGTGGACTATGAAATGATTTGTAAAAACCAGTGGTATAAGTGCATTCAATTTCAATAATGGAGAATCAGGAATAGTGGAGAATTAAGGAATAGTCAAAATCTTTGGCCTACTAAAATCTATTTGAGTTTTGCTGATGATTTGATTGAGATCAGGTTTTTATTTATGCTGAGATCATGGCAAAGAGAAGAAGTAGTTGAATATATCTGTAGAAGAGAAAGTGACATATAAAAGGTACTAAAATTAAATTACAAGAAAGTATTATCCTAGTAACAGGGGAAAATGAAAGAAATTATGAAAGGCCAAAGTAGCTTTACAACAAAATTCTTGAAGGTTAACAGAAGGATCCAGACAGCAATATAAGTAATAAAAAAATCAGATTGTAACATTTTTGCAACTCTCTATGACCCCTAAGATTTAGATACCCCAAAGAGATCTTTCTTTAGACTGATTTTGATATCTTTATTGGTTATGTGGAAGGACAAAATAAAATAAGTGGCAATGAAATATACAAGGATTTGTAGAATTTGCAGATACGTTTGGCTTTATTTTTGGTAACCAGAAGATTATTCCACAAGTGTAATTAAACATACTTCTTTCACAGCTGAAGAACATAAAGCTCAGGAGCTGAAGTGAATTTCCTGAAAGTCCTAATGCTTCTGCCATTTTAGGTGTTCCTAGACCATGCACTAGACCCTGTGTGGGCTTCAGCTGAGGCATCCCAGTCAGCCTCACATGCTAAACAAATAACTAAGCAGCATTTCTCACATGGCAAAGTTTTGTGTATGTCCATGTCTGTGCAAGCACTTGTAGGATTTTCATGTCACGAAGGAGGTCACATGCTGAGTTTAATATGATTCTGAACTCTTATTCATGCTTTAGGTACCTCAGCCCTTTATTGAAATGCAGCCCCGGGAGCTCACAGCAACTCCTTGTTTGGCATACCAGTGGACTAGATGACTTAACACACATTCTCTTTTGCTTTTGTAAAATTGCTTTCCTCTCAGAAATAAGTCTTATAAGCTCTTGTCATTATTGGCATATAAACTATTTCATAGCACCAGTATTACATAGCTTAAATGATCAATATAAAGTTCAAATGTAGATGCAGAGCAGTGTGACTCCCATTTAAGTAAAGGCTAGAAATTCCAAAGTATTCCACATCCAAAACCATAATTTGTTGTCTGTGGTGAGATTTTGTTTAAGCAATTATCTCATATATAGGGTCTTTGAAAATCTGATTGCTTATCTCCTTTAACATATCATTGGCTACTGGACAGTTAGTCCCAAATGGGATGAGAAAACTTCTTTTGATATTCCAAAACGATGTTTTGTCTCTGCAAACTTTTTCCTTTCTGTTGCCCAACTCAGGGAATAATTTCACAAAAGATCTCTACTCAGCTGAGTAATTTAATTTTCTTGGGATTATCCACATGGATAATATTCCTCCTGTGTGAAGATACTTAATCTCTTTCTCTTTATATGCTATATAATTTATGTTTCAGATTTAATACCCCAAGCTCACCCAATTCCTGCATAAAGGTAAACCCTGATAATCTCAGAGACTATATTTTTTTAATTGAGTAAAGGCCACTTAAAATAGAACTTTTAATTTAGATTTAATAACTCTATAAAAGATAAATCTAGTTGCCATGTAATAAACAGTAATTAATTAGTTAATATCAATTAAATTCTAAAAATATTAATTTACATTTAACATCTAACGACTGTAATTTGCTATAGCTATCTTATTAAATGCTAATTAAATTCCTAAACATTCTTACAAGTTTAATGCATTAATAATAGGAACGTAAGTACACATTTACTGTATCTGCAGTTCTCAGTTCATTACATGGCAACTAGATTTATCTCTTTTACACTAATTAAATATACTAAGCAAACCTCAGTAACTTTTCTTAACACATACCATAACTGTTTTATTAATTTCAAATTAAATGCCCATTTAAGGCTTCTAATCTACAGCTGCCCTAAATAGTTTTCTGCTAACAGAGCAAAGGTTACTGTGATGTTGTAACTAAACCATGACATTTCTAGTTGTTGGTTGCGAGACTTATATGAGCAGCAAGGCTTTCCTTTCTCCTCTGCTTTAGTTTAATGTGATGACTGTTTATTAATCTGGTTTTTGTCTTTCCAGCAATGTTGTCTTTCTTTTCTCACTCTGCCCTCTGTCAACATAATCCCGTTTCCTCTCTGTAATCACAGTTTCTCCTCAGTTTTTCTAGCTGTAGTTGCCCACCTAGGTTATTGTTTCAGTAGTCTTGAAATAAAGGGAAAATGCTTTCCATATATAAGGCTATCGGTGTTTTATTTAAAGTATCCCCGATGCTTATAAAATCTTATTTACCTTGAGCAAAACCACTCAGCATCATGGAAGTTTCAAGCAAATGACCATATATGCCTCTGTAAGCAAAGAAATTCTGGTCAGAATGCCAGCTGAAGTGCTATGAATATGCCAGAGTAACATCCATAATATGATTTCTTTGGGAGACTGAGGGAGACACTACGGTCACATGTATCAAATGATTTAGAATCATGGCTCTTTTCACATATGATGGAGGCTGTCATAAAGACAGGAGGCTGCTGTACAGCAAGAAAAGCACATTAGCTATTAACCTTCCCCCAGCCGATCAACTTTGTTTTGCAATCTTTCCTCAGAACCATTAGAATACCCTGAAGAAATAACTTTCCAATTAAAAAGGATCTCAGAGAACAAAGCCATTTTATCTCTGACTCCTGGTGTTCTTTATTCCAATAATTTAAATTGGAATTGATTTTTCAATTTAGCCGTTGACTTGCTATGGACACACAGCTGAAAAGGCCGAATGGAATTGCATGGCTGAAATATTTGTCTTTGTGATGCACTCCTCATAAATTCACAGGAGCCTGCTTTTTTTTTTTTTTTTTTTTTAATGCATTTTCTTTCTGCCGCTACTGCTTTAGACAACAGCTTTTTAGCTCAGCATGAGCAAACTGAGAAAACACGTCCAGTATGACCTCGAGGGCCTCATACTCAGTTCTTCATAGATCCATTTAATTGTTACAGCTCCAAGAAAAATGAATAGATCCAGTGTAGCTAAAGTGATAGCTGTTTTTTAAAGCCTGAAAACCTGTTCTGTAATTTTTGTGTGTATTTGCAAATCTATTTCTTTAAAATAATAATAATAAACCAACAAAACCCCAAATGCCTACAGTCAGTTATTTTTACAGTGTTCAGTGCAAATACACTACTACATAAATAGCTCAGCTGTATTTTCTCATTGGTCTAGTGGCAGACTCACTTAACACAGTAATTGATTTACCTGTGGAACAGTTTTGAATTAAACATTCCAGTTATTAAGGAGCCTTTTATAAGATCAAGGTCCGGTTCTGCCTTTAGTTCAGCTCAGTGTCAGTGCACCCCAACACTTCACTTAACAGGAAGGGAGTTGTCTCTCTTTGACTGAGGACAGGGTTGGGTCCTAACAGAATATTGTAACAGCAACAT
>NC_087513.1:174308238-174335738 GCF_963921805.1 Phalacrocorax carbo
TTCCTTTCTTCCTTTCTTCCTTTCTTCCTTCCTTTCTTCCTTTCTTCCTTTCTTCCTTTCTTCCTTCCTTTCTTCCTTTCTTCCTTTCTTCCTTTCTTCCTTTCTTCCTTCCTTTCTTCCTTTCTTCCTTTCTTCCTTTCTTCCTTTCTTCCTTCCTTTCTTCCTTTCTTCCTTTCTTCCTTTCTTCCTTTCTTCCTTTCTTTCCATCCATCAAGACACAGACTATCATTTCCATTCCTAGATTGTCATCTAGCACTTACAATATGCTAGCAGATTTAAGAAATGCAAGACAATGAGCTAATGATAGAAAAAGTGTCCTAATAAGGCATCTATTTTAATTTTATCAATTTTTTTTTTTTTCTTCATATATAGAAATAGGCTTAAACACACACAGAATAAACTGAGGGGGGATCCAGCTGGCCTAACATAGAAAATATCTTGAACACCATGGACATAAGCTGCTCTGCATCTCTTTGCCTAAGGGCCAAGGATCACTCCTTGAAGTACCTGCAATAAGAGCAGGAAGCTGTAGCCACAACTGAAAATGCCAAGTTAATATACTTTCTGCTTTACTCCAGGGCCCTGGTCCCTCCTTCCTACATGTTAATTTTCTCACTAGCTGCATTCTGGAGCAAACGAGAAACTCTGTTAGTGGGGAAAACCAGAATGTAACAGATGATGGTTTATTCTAGGGTCCATACTCTACAAGAACTGCATGTACCTCTTTGGGGAAATTATGTGTAAACTGAAATTACTATGTTAGCCTGCCAAAGCGAATGTTAAAATGGCATTAGATTACTCTCCTACAAATATATGAAGTTGTGAAGATGAGAGAAGGAGAAAAAATGTCTAAGTGAATGGGCAATGCTGGGTCAAGAGTTAAACTATAAACCAATAGCTAAGTAAGTAACAAAATTAAGCTGGTGTTTTAGTGGCTTTTTAAATTCTCAGAGGTAAAAGACATCGTGCTTATTTTCCAACATGAAAGAATGGGTAAGTATTTTAACTATTTTTAAACTGGTTTTGGTAAGTTTATAAATTGAACTGTTGACATGTTTTAGCCCCAGTAGCAACTAAGCACCACACAGCCACTCGTTTACTCCCCCTTGGTGGAATGGGGGAGAGAATCAGAACAGTGAAAGTGAGAAAACTCGTGGGTTGAGATACAGTTTAATGGTAAGGCAAAAGTTATGCACACAAGCAAAGCAAAATGGGGAATTAATTCACTCCTTCCCATGGGCAGGCAGGTGTTCAGCCATCTCCAGGAAAGCAGGGCTCCATCACGTGTAATGGTTACTTGGGAAGGCAAACGCCATCGCTCTGAATGTGCCCCCTTCCTGCTTCTTCCCCAGCTTTATATACTGAGCATGACATCATATGGTATGGGATATCCCTTTGGGCAGATGGGGTCAGCTGTCTTTGCTGTGCCCCTCCCAGCTTCTTGTGCACCCAGTAAAGCATGGGAAGCTGAAAAAGTCCATGACTAATGTAAGCACTACTTAGCAGCCGCTAAAACATCCCCACATTATCAACACTGTTTTTAGTCCAAATCTAAAACATAGCTCCGTACTAGCTACTATGAAGAAAATTAACTCTATCCCAGCCAAAACCAGGACAATTGCATATCACATTGTCTTGCAATAATATTACTTTGCACCCAGAAGTCCATTCCAGTCCTGTATTGTCTGTTTCTGCTTTTATACTATGGGTCATGGGAATATATGACTGTTTCCTGGTTGCTTGACCCCGTTGTAATCCAAATAAATGTTGCGATGAGATAGAGACATGTGCTAGATCTTCCCCAGCCTTCTCAAGTTTTACTTTCCATGAAAATCAACCCCAGAGTCATAAACCAGACTGAAACAAAAGGACAGTCTTATTGGTCTGTTTGACCAACAGGCTGACCAAGACTTCAAATGCTTTGCAGCTTGCATCCATCAGCAACAGTGAGTGCAGGCTCAACAGTCTTTCAACAGTATCTTGGATGTCAAGATTGACATCCAAATTTCCTCAGTTACCAGAAAAACTAAAAACTTAAATGGACTTCCACATACATATGCAGAAACACACACGCATGCACACACAGAAGTATGTGTGTGTACATACCTCTTTTATATATTAATATACTTCTTTTCCATCTTGCCTGATGCAGGTCATCTGTACAACAAATTCACAAGACAAAAGACAAGAAGTTATTCTGGAGACATTGTATCAATAATTAAGGGCAAAAGTTTGTCATAGTGCCCAATAAGGCTATTGATAACATGTTGTGCAGCTGCTGATCAACAGTCTTCCTGAAGTAAATTTGAAGCTGATTTCTAGCCCTCATTTTGATGTGAGAAAAAATTGAACAAAATAATGAAAAAAATGAATATTTCCTCAGCTGCTCATTCCCCAAAAGACTGAATTTCAGTGCTCCCTTCAGAAACACAGATGTGCATTGCCATTTATTGTATGTTGTGTTAAAAACAGTCATTATATTGGCAAAATCAGTATTTCCATGCACTGGATACTGCACTGGAATTATTCTAGATTTTATACTAGTTTGAGAACAGGTTTGATCCTTTAACTTTAGGGTCTTTTAAAATCCTCTGATAATTTTATTAATATTATTCATTTATTACAAAAGAAGTGATTTAGAAAGCTGATAAATATCTTGAACTCATTTTTACTTCTTTGTCTTAGGATGACATTGCCTGAGAGACCATCGTCAGTCAGTCAGTTCCAGGACCACATTTTCTCCCTTTTTGGTTAGAATCATCCTCTGCAAATTTTATCTTCTTTTAAGAACTGTGATAAGATTCTGAGATCCTGCAACTGATATTTTTGGTCAGGAACATTTCTTTCTTTTTCCCCTTTTCTCCTGCCTATTTCTCCTTCATGATTAATATTTTCTCTTTGTTTTCCTAAAGACACTTAGAGATACTTCACTTTTTACTGTTAAAAGAATCTAGATAATAGTGGGGGTTATTTTAAATTTGTAATTATGGTAGGTTTTTTGAGGCTTTCATCTACACCAGCCTGTAAAAGGAGTAGCAATAACTAAGATTCAGAATAGAGGTTTTTTTTTTAAAAAAGAATGCTCGAAGTGTTTCAGTGCAACTGAGCAGGTTGAAAACATTTATTTGTTATGGAGCAGTATCCAAAGTTGTTCTCAACATATGCAGGTAAAATACACTATTGACTATCTAAGTGCATGTATAGAGCTCAATGTTACATGCGTCAGATTCCAGACTGACACATTTTTTTAGATAAATGAAGTTTCATTGACTGAGTACATAAACTGAGCCTTTGACATTGTACACACTTCTGAAAATTACCTTTTCCAAATTATTGGTTTTATGGATGTCAGACACTTGGTGCTTTAATTTCCAAGTATGCCAATTTTAATGAGTAAATAATGCAACAGGTCCTAGATTTATATAGTGGATTTTGTTCTCTAACATAACAAAATAGCCTAATCTACAAATCCCTGCATTTCCATTAATTTCTATTCTCAGATTTTTGTACAAAAAAGCCAAAACAAACCAAGAAAAAACAACAAAAAAACCAACAAACCCCCCCATTCTCTCAGTTAAAAAAAAATGAATCCTCCAGAATATATCTTATAAAACAGAATTTTATCACAGAATCTCCAAAAATATCCATTCCATAGCAATTGGTTGTGCAGCATTTAGTCAAAAGGTCAACATCAGAATTAAATGACAGCTAAAGGAACTGTTGGTATTAAGTTCTTAAAGAACCTGAGAAGTAAAGAGACTTACTGAATTTCTTATGCTGTCTCTTGAGATTGCCAGGACTTCTTGAACACGGTCTGCCTTCAGGAGATTATGATAGTCAGTAGAAAGTTTGTCCATGGACAAGGATTTCAGTGCAAAAAATTTTTAAAAAATAATAATAATAATAACAAAGTAAAATGCAGTCTCCATGGCGGATTATTTATAGTCTAAAAGATGGAGCCAAAATCAGACTATTGAACTGTAAGAAAAGATCCCCTGTGCATACTTAGTCTCAGCAAGGTAATTAATAACATTCCATGTCTCCCATGTAGTCCATGGACAGAGAGCTAAAGCGTCACTGGAGAAGAAATTCAAAGTACTCAGTTTTTTCCATCTCTTTACATACAATGTGAGATGTGTCGATGCCTTTAACCTTACCCCTTAAGGAAAGCTCCTGTACAAAGGAAAAGTAGAACCAGCTTCCTAAAAGGCAGAGCACAGAGCACAGCCGTGTCTGAACTGTCTCTTTTCATCTCAGATGGCTGGTTCATGGCTTCACAAAGGAACTTCTGTTCAGTCAGAATTCAGGGCTGAATCCACTCCTGAGGGAAAGTGCTTCAGCAAATCTGTTGTACACTAGTACAACATAGCACAGAACACACTAGGAGCCTAACCCTGATCAATATCTTATCTGATTGGGACCTTTAGAATTGGATTTAGTCTGTCCTAGTTTTGCTGGAGCTTCATTGATTCAAATGGCAATAGTATTTTGAGTAATTTCCATTTGATGTGTGAGATTTCACTGCATTTCAATTTCAAATGTATTCTTATGTTTTTGTTATACATGTTGAACATTAAGGTCAGTGAAAGAAAGCATGTGTGAGTAACATTCAGTTTGGTTTGAATGAGAAGAAAATTTTACTCTGTTTATTAGGTTAGTTAAGATTAGAAAAAACTTTTTTACCGTGAGAGTGACCAAGCGCTGGCACATGTTGCCTGGGTAGGTTGTGGAGTCTCCATCCTTAGAGACATTCAAAAGCCATCTGGACATGGTCTTGGGCAACTGGCTCTAGGTAGCCCTACTTGAGCAGAGGGGTTGAACCAGATAACCTCCCGACGTCCCCTCCAACCTCAACAATCCTGTTATTTTGTGATTCCTTCTTTACACAGAGCCCCAGAATATGTGTACACTTTTTATACGTGCTCCAGAAAATGCTCTGTCATGTAGTTCAAATTCTTAATAAGAGATGATAGTATGTAATAATAACTATAATTGAGTTTAGCAGAAATTTTCTGAATTCTTTGTGTACATGGTGAATAAATTATTATTTTTTGCCCTTCAAGATCTTTATGGTTACTGCTCTATAGGCTAGTACATGTATTCATTCATTTTAAATGCTTTCTCTAATGCTTAGATGTATTTATTTATAAAATATTTCTGAACGTGAAAGTTAAAAATCTTATCTTGTAATATACCTGCTATGGCAAATCGCTTAGTAGTCCAGGTGATTTTTATTTTCTAAAATTATTACTTTTTTATATAAAGGGGGGGGGAGTGTGTGGGTGGGTGTTGTGTGTCTTTTGCAGTACCTAATTGGATCACAGTAAGGGTGTTTTACTAAATTTTCACTACAGAACATTTTTAGTGGATCAAAAACTCTGTGTGGAGGGGGTGTGAGTGTGTGCACAGAAAGGCTTCAAAACTATTATCTGAAATGAATTACTAATTGCCTACAGAAAGTATAGAAAAGGTTTTCAGTTCAGTGTTTTTAACATCCAGTCATTGCTCCAAATGTATTTATTTGGTGACCCCTTATTAAAAGAAAATTAATTGATTAATTTAGTTAGCTTGGGTAAAAAAAAAAAAAAAGAAGAAAAAGAGAAAATGAGAAATGAAAGTAAAGAGAATTTTATCAGCAGGTTTAAAAATTATAAACCTTTCATTTTATAGGAATGTCAGGGATGACCTGGCCTTAAAGATGCTGAGGTTTCCTGGGTATATCTAATCTCCAGAAAGGGGACTAGGGAGGGAGCTTGTCACTATTTTGGACACACCAGCTAGACATGTTACAGATGGGAACAGCTTTAGGCAGTGTGGACACAAGCCAGTCTGCACCACATGGTCCCGTGGTCAGTGATCACCCTCTTTTATTTAGCAGCATCAATGAATTTAGCTCATCTCTTTATGCAAAGAGAAGCAATATCATTTATTTGCTCAGTTAAATGTAGCCCAAAGGTTCCATCAGCACTTGGTACTTATTGAGCCTGACTTTATTCTTTGGAGATGTAAAGGTGACATCTATGCTACCAAATAAAACACGATAGAGATTATTCTGGCTGGATTGCCAGAGGTGTCACACATTTTTGTTGATGCTTATGTGCCCAAATGTCATTTATATCAAAGAACAGGAAATACGAGTCCTAACTGGCTACATCTCCAGACTCTAAGAATTAAACCATATCTGAATCAGGTCTAGAACATTTGTCCTGAGACTTTGCTGGGGAGAATGGTAACAATAAAACAGTATGAATAATCATGGGCCAAAACTAGAGGTCTTTTATTTTTCCTATTTTATTTACTAGCATATAGATAAGTAGAAGAATTATGAAGGTTAAAGACCCTCCCTCTGCCACCTCAATTATTTCTTTTTTAGGCTATAGACTGGTCAGAAGGCAAAGAATGTAGGAAGGCTGAATGAAGGTGACATGAGGACACATTTCCCAAAATGAAAGCCTACTTGGAAATGGGCTATCTCCAAAAGGGAACTATTGAAAAAATTGTCTAGCATGTTGTCCAGTTTGGTGGATCAGAATGAATGAAATTAGTAATGGACTTTTCCACTGGACTGAGAAAAACCAAGCTGCATATTGGCTTTAAAATAGATTAAGGATACACTATCACAGTAAGACAAGATTTTTTTTTCTTTTTATCACAAAATGCGTCCAAAGCACTGGGGTCATCATTAATAAAAGAGTATTTCTTGAATATATTATACGTTAACAGGAGATGAGCTTTTTAGGGAAGCACAAGAAGAAATAATCCATTGATAGCCGTAGCATCATATTGTTAGACTGGGTTTACCATAATATTTTTTAACTGAGGTAGACATATCTAGAAGAAACTGAGTCAATTCAGTTCAGCCCATTTTAAAGAACATACTTGTGCACAGATTCCGTCTGATGTAATTGTGTATTTGCTTACATGAGGCATGATACTGCTAAGTCATACTGTTGAACAACAAAATGCATTATAAAGTACAAACTAGAACACTGTACCAGTAATGTTTGTGTGGAAGAGAAAAACTGCTTTCATATGTAGTTTATGGGGGAAAATGATTATTTTTCTGATGCTGATAGTCAGAAAATGTAAGAAATACTGTACTTATGTCTGGCACATCTAAACTCATAACATCTATTTGCTTTGCTTTGTCAAAACATATGAAAAATCATTAAAGTGTTTTAATAAATGTCTGGTTTTCTTGCTCATTCATCTTATAAATATTAATTAGCCATGGATCAGGCAATTAAAGTTTAATCAATTTGCACTAATTAGCACCACATACTTGCATAAAAAGATAAAACCAGCTCCTGCATCTGGCTGTTATTTGCAGTTTTTGCCAAGTGCTGATGAGTTTCATCTTGAAGAGAAGATTAAGAAGAAAAGAGGAAAATAAGAAAGTAGTGTTAATTTTATTAAATCTTCAATCAAACCCTCTGTTCATAAGCTTCATGGGACAATACCAGGTAACATTTCACTTTACATAGAAGTAGACATGAGTGGGCAAAAAATTATCACTTTTCTCCGACCACACCCTTCCTAATTACAATTTGTGGGAAAAGATAGCTCTACTGTACAAAAGCACAGGTTCTATCCTATAACATAAAATTGGAGCTGGATTCCCCAAACGTTCATAAAGAAAATAAAGAAAGTAAAAGTAAATTTTAATTTAAAAATTATTTCAGTTTTCTGACATATGTGAGTGGAAAAAAGACCCCAAACTCTAATCTGAAATTCTCTTAGAATTTTGATATTTTTGAAGACAAATTTCAGTGTTGAAATTAACTCCCTTTCCAATGGAAGAACAGAACCTTCACAGGACACCTTCCAATATTCTGCCAGAGGTTGGACTGCAGGATGGGAGAATTTAGCCTACCTCCAACAGCACAGAAATTAGTAGATAGACATGTTACAGGGAATGTGTCAGGCATCTGTAGTGAAAAAGGGATATAAAGAACTTCCTTCCCACCAGGAAAGATAATTATTTTCTGATATTTCACTCAGTTATTCATGTTTGGTGTTTGTGTTATAAAGTTTGTCACCTGAATTATCTATTCAGCAAAACTAGCAAAAGAAACAAACAAATTAACAAAATCAAAACACGCACACAGACAAAAAGTTCAATGTTTCTTTTAATTCAAGAGGTCTAGTTTTCAGGTTTTTATCTTTATTGGGAAACAGTAGGGTAAATCCCATTCTAGAAAGCCCTAATCTACATTAGGGAATTATACAAGTATTGGTCCTGGTTAAGAAGCTTATGGTGTCCTTTAGTATTACAGCTACAATATTTTTTAAAACATGCACTCCGGCTATGCGAGCCAAATCACTTACATGATGGGCCATGAACAGAGAATAATTCAGACCTTCCATAGGTCAGTTCATTGCTGCAAGCTTGAAATCGAAAGTAGAAATGTTTGCCTGAATGGATAGGTGGAGGACAGTTATCTTAGTGCTGGTAAATAAAATTGCAAATTGCACATTTAGCTTATCACAGAATTGTCTGAGGCACTGGTCTGTGCTCCTGTTAGTCATGGCTTAACATCATTAAACCTATGGGTGTTTACTAAGGGAACACCTGAAAATCAGCGTTCTGAGTCTCTGTATAGGATTTTTGCATAGTTAAATGCCATAAAGTAACAGTCAAGGCTTTTATAATACCATTCTGTTTCTGGATTCTGAATTTGTTTGAATGAATTAGACTGCCAGTCTACCAAACAGATATTACAGACTACTTAAATATGACTATTCTGAGTTTGAATAACAAGGGAAAATAGAGTGTTCCATCCAGCCTATTTATGTAACTGAAAAAGACTGTAGGGAGTGAAACATGCATTTAATCACCAATGGAAATTTACCTTAAGCTTGGCAGGTAAAATCACACTTATAAAAGTGATTTTACACTGTAAAAAAACCCCACAAAAACAAAAAACCACCAAAAAAAATGACCAAGCAACCCATAGCATGAATCATAAAGAAGCTATGCACCATTTAAATAGGGATTTTCATGTAGTTTATGCAAGAAAAGACTTGTGAATGGTTATTGATATTTTTCAAATAAAGTATGTATGAACCATTAAACTCCTCATTCCCTAGTGTACAAGCCATTGCTCTGTTAAACACTCCTTCACTAGATAGGCTATAAAAGGAGCAGAGACACTTGAAAAAGTGTCATCTTTCAATGTTTGTTTAAAGATCTGATACATCTGGCACACAAAGCCACCTGGTACCTGAAACTCCAAATTGCTGATTGTTGTTACAGAATCTTTATAATAGGATATTACACAGAAGTTCATCATTTTAGAGTACAGAAAGACTAGGTTTGACATCGTCTCTATCCTGAAGACTTAAATCATATCTGTAACTGGGGAATATATCCCTTTCAATAAATGATATTTAAAACTATGCTTAATATAAATGAATGAAAGGTAAGCACTTCCCCATTTTGGGGACTGAAGTATAAAATCATTACTAGGACAAATTCCTGCAGATGAAGCATTTTGTCTGAGAGATTTCACCTATCATGTACCATATATATACACATTGGACAATGCCTTCCACTGAAACTAGAAAACTAAGTTCAGTGGAATAGGCAACAGTAAACTTCAGTGGGCTTGGGAAGAAGCCATTTAATGAAATTTGATCCTATAGGAGGAGCTGCATTAAAAAACTAGCAAATTTTCAAAGATTGCAGTATTAGTTTCTCTACTCACAAAGCACTGGCAAACATCATTATGAGTTCTGAGTTTCAGCTGATCACAACAGAATAGAAATCTAAGAGAGAAACTGAAATGAGGCTCTTAAGACGTCTGCAATGAAATAGCATGTATGGGGAACCCACCATTTCAAGGCAGTGTAAAGCATGAAGGTGTGGTCGTTCACCTACTTTATATAGCTCTATACAGCTAGTCCTTATGCCCAAGGCAAGGATTGTGAGTCCCTAGCATTAATTGGACAGTCTCTCCAAATACTACTGCTGTGGCATACCCATGGATATTGGGACCTGAAATCTGCTGTCATGCTTTTGTTTCTTCACAAATATTTCAGAAACATAAATGTATATAATGAGCATTCAGGAGAAACACTTTATTTTTTCATAAATATTGGTTTGGGTCCTCTGTGCTACAGACCACTTGTGTAAGTAGGAGAACACATACCTAGAGATCCTGGAGTCTTGTTGGCTGAATGCATTGTTCTGGAGCTTGAATCTATTCAACTTTATAGCATACTGTTCAATTTTTCTGGTGAAGAGATTATGGGAGGAACTAGAACAGCACTTATGGAAGGTGTTTACGGTTGACTGTTAGTGGAAGAGTTTTTTTCTTTTTAAAGACGAGGTTTATTTTCAGAGGTGTTTTACTGGATAAATTTGTTAAGCTGAAGTGTTTAACTCATACCAAGGAGATTAGTGAGAAATTATATGGTGTCCTTTTAAGGTTCTGAAAACCACAGCTGGAGCAAATTGTGAACAATATGTATGTTTTGCATAGTTCATGCATTTCATATCTGACAGTTTTAATCAAATCCTATTGGATCTCTATTGTCACAGTAATTTAAAATCTGTGCCAACTTTTTCTTCTCATATCTTCTTCACACAGACCCTGAAAAAATATATAATTATCATTACATGTCACGGCCCTTACCTATATCCAGGGGTTTCTACTTTTCAGTGTTTTGTTTTTGGGTTTGTGGTTTTTTTTTTTTTTTTTTTGAGATGGGTGTTTCTTTAAAAACCTCTACTTTTTGCCTGAACTACCTTTTGCTGAGGTAACAAAGTACTTCTGCACTTGACTCAGGTAGTCTTGCGAACAGCTTACACTGGGGACTACAGGGCAATGTTCAAAGTTATTCACTAAATGTCAGATTATAAATCTCTTTCTGTCATTGGTGGTGTTACTCACATGAGTAGTTTCATTGACTTCAGTGTGAGTAACTGCTACTAACCATCGTGAAGTCAGCAGTTGCTATCTGATACTACAGGAGAAACACTACAGATGATGTGAAGATAGGTACACATCCAGTTTTTCTACCTTTGATCAAGATCAAAGTATGCTTTTTGAGGTTGGCGCTCTGTTAGATTATGCTGCCTACTTTACTATTCCAATTTGCTATTCTGTTTTTCTTTTGAGTGTATAAAAATTGAGTTGCTTTTGTATTGACAGGCATTGCACTGAGAATATCAATTTGGAATTTTGTTGTCATATTAAGTCTGTGTTCATTCTTTGTAAAAGCATATAAAGATACAGTGATTTCCTACTTAATCTTGATATGTGCCTGGAGAAAGTGAAATGAGCACTCAGACAAATGAGTTCACTCTTGGAAGCCTTACTTCGCTATCTGGGAGGCAACTAAGAATTGTGTCACCTATTTTGAGTTTATGCACAGTAGGCAGGAAATATCCTAAATCTCATCTGTTTTGCAACAACAATGGGTGCTTGGAATGGAAGGAAAAGAAAGTGGTGCACAGCATCTTTCTGCCACTTGCAGGAATGTGACTTCCAGAATCAATAACAGCCTTTGTCTGATGATATATTGTAAGGTGAAGTACTTTGTACTATAGAAATTGAAAAGAGATTTGGAAGATTCATTCAAACTGTGTGTGATAGCACAGATGATCATACATCCCATCACTTCCATAGGTATTAGATGAACTTATTATTAAGTTCTGTTCTAACTTTTACAAACTCTAAATGTAACAAATGCCAGTGGTGCTTTAAGTGTAAATTTTTCTCAGAAATCAGTGTTCAATGACTAATGAATACTTTGCTCCAAAGGACTCACATTCTAGGGACAACAGATGGCTCAGCGCAAAACAAAGAGGACGGTACAGAAAACAGCTAGTGGGTGCTCATTGTAGTTGGAATGTATTCATCCATTCTGGAATTGTGGGAGGGAAGTTTGTGTGAAGGAAAGACATGAAGGAAGCTGCTAAGGTTGACACTGGATTGAACAGATGGAGAAGAATAAAGTGTAGAGATACAGTTTGGAGCCAAAGACTTATCATTACGACTGAATGAGAGTCATAGTCAACTTTAGTCTACATATCACAGGAGCTAAAATTGAGTTTTCTCAAGTATTTTATCTGAGCTTGCTTAAGTGTCATAACACTTTCATCTTTTGACTTTCATGTAGTCCCCCCCCCCTAATTACTTCCTCCTGCCACTTACCCACTGCAAAAGTATTGCACTAGGCACAGAGGTGCTTTCATTGACAAAATCCAGAAATCCTCCTGTGATGAGGCATTCAGTAAAAATATCTTGCTCAAAAATCAGAATATGAAAAGAAAAAAAGGCACGCTAGTTTAGTTTTATTGTAGAATTACAACTTGAATTAGATCACTGAACAATATTTACAGAATGGAACACAAAGTTCACTTTTCAGACAGAACCCTAATCCTTCAGGTATTCATGGGGATTTATTATACTTACTAAAGTTAACCCTGTCCTATCCCTGCCTCCTCACAGAAGGTACTGAAGCAATGGCTGTATTTGCATGAGACAAGAAATGAGCCTGTCACAAGGAATACAGCTTTACCCAAACTGAACTGCTATTCTAGGAATGCTAGCACTGATGAAGCATGAAGTTCAAACACAGTGTAACTTTAAGCATGTACTCAGCCTGCTTAAACCTTGTTGGACTTTGAATTTCAGTAGTACACGGAGGAGGATGTTGAAATGCCAAAGCCACGAAAATACCTTTGTAGATAAAGTAAGATTAGTTAATATGATTTTATTTTCCTACTATCATAATATTTTTTTGCTTTTAAATATGTATTATTAAGGAGCACTCCACAGGTGGAATTAATGTCTAACTGGGAAGTTGCACAAGGCATTGTATATAACACCAACAGATTGTCCAGAGAAGGTTTTTTTTTTCAGATCTATCTGCATGATGCTATTGCAAAATACCATCTGAGAAAAACAGATGGGCATGCCTCTTCAATCTTGTATTTCTATATATGAGTTTATAAAAATAAGAACTATAGACAAATTAACTAGAAATGTTTCCTATTTTATCTTGACCAGTGGATAAAATAAAGTCTCTAGAGTAAAACTCATTATGATAACCTAGGATTCCCTGTATCAAACTGAATGTGTTAACTAGAAGAGAGCTCTTTCTCTTATTTCACCTCTCCCTCTCCCTCCCCCTTCTCATGATATCTTGAAATCTTTTCTGCATAGTGACACAGCTTCAACAAGAGGGTGGAATACGTTTCCTTCCCTCCCACCTGCCCTCTCTCCCAAATGATTAGAGCACTTTTCAACAAAGTGGGAGATGTGGGTGTCCCTCCCTACCTTATATACACTGAGAATACATTAAGTATGAAATTGCCTCCCAGGGGAAGTGATGGAAATGCCACTTGTTCATTTTTAAACTGGATTTGAAAAAAGACTTATAGAAAAAAAATCTGCTGTAGCGAGGGAGAGATTACATGACCTTCTTAAGAAAGACTTTATTTTCTCGTTTCTAATATCTCTGATACTGTGGGTTACTCCCTTCCAGTCTGTCAATTTTTCCATAGCATTGTGTTTTAGAAGATTTATTCAAAAATGTGTGTGAGAAAACTAACTGAAGATCTTCAAAGCAGACAGAATATAGCTTGGTTTCATCGGCTGTTTGAACCTGAATTACTGTAATGACTGTAGTGGAATTATTTTCTTTTAAATGAGCAAATCTGACACGAACTTCAAAGGGGAAGTAAATACATGTAATAAAGAGGCTGTTTTTCTTTTTCTTTTCCTAAATGATTTATTTTATCCCCAGAAACACCAACAAATGTTCAAAGTTCTAGGTATTTAAATAGGTACCAAGATGTCTGAAGCTGTAATCCTTGCTCTGCCAGTTCATTGAAAAATTGCTGACCTTATAAAAGCCTATGTTCCTTTTCACTTTGATAACAGCTTTTGCTTCCTCAGTCCACAGTATGTATTACAGCAGCGAATCCATTCAGGATCAACTAATTGCTAGTACATGCATTTAAATATAAGTACCACAGAATTCTTATCACATAACCATATATACACAATTTTTATTTCAAGCAGGAGTTAAAAAGTTTTTGTTCTCTTAAATTATTTTGTGTTATGGACCTTGTTCTAACAATTACATTTTACCAGTTAGTGCTTTATGAAGCATGATGGAATCTAACCAGCAACTAATATAAGAGCTCCAGTTTGCCCTCAGTACACAATCTTAAAGCCCATTAACATTTGTGGGAATTGTATGTGCAACGTGCAGGGAGAATATAACCTTAAGCAAGTGAAAACTGAAGATACTGCATATGTTTGATCTGACTAATGCAGTCTAGATTTTTCACAGCAGTGTGTTATATCAACTGAAGTTTGTTAGACAGCAGGGAGACTAATAAAAAGAAGGGTAGTATAAATAAGCCGAAGCAAAGAAATGAACAAAGACCTTCTGCACTAACTAGGACGTAATCTACAGATGTTTCTCAGTTGGTAGAAAACAGATTTCCACACAGCAGTTGCATACAATACAAATGTTTGCACAGAATCCAGCTGGACTAATATATAAAGCCATCTCTCAAGATTAGAAGCTTATAAAAGAGTCGCTAGCTGACTGGAAAGAAGATGGGTGACTGAAGCTGCTGTCCAAACCTCCTAAGCAATAGATCAGTCTAAATTGTCAGTTTCAGGTGGGATAGAAGCAGAAATTCCTTTTAGCTGTGCCATCCCTGACTATTTCTAACTTTCTGTTCAGAAATTTGGAAAAGATGGCAATCTAAAGAAAAATTGCAGGCTATTTGAAGTGCTGAGTTTAATTTGCGGACCAAAAAGGTTCAGGTGTGGGTGTGTTAAACTTCACATATGTAGCCTTTATTTTTGTAGCCATGCCTTCCAGCTTCCAGTTACCTTGGGACTTGACCAAACTAGTTTTAACTTTGACAGTATGAGCAACTGGTTGAAATGTAGAGGTCAACAGGGGAAATATGAACACTAAAACTAAAGACAGCTATTTTGAATGAATGAATGTGAGTGAACATGAAAGAATGAACTCCAAAATCTTTTCAGCTTTGTTTTTCCCTAGTGATTTTCAGCAAGCTTCTTCATTTGAAACAATATTTTGTAGCAATGTCCTCCTAAATTTTTTTTTTTAACTCTTCTGTATGCTAGTCAGTTAGGATAAACAAAATTTGCAATCCTGGTTTTCTGTTAGATTCCCCTACACAATGGTTCTGGTAAAAGATAGCATCTTCCGTTTTGAAAGTGTTTCCAAATTCTTGGGAACAGATGAAATTCTGGATCTTTCAGCATGAGGCACCCTGCTTTTATATTATTATCGTTGGTCACGCGTAACAAAGTGAGGTTTTCCAGATGCAGGCACCATGAAAATAATCTTGCTGAAGTTTGCTGTATAAAATCTACGTATCTTGCCTAAGCTGGTTGTCTTGGTCTCCATCTATGTCCCCTATGGAACAACCAGAAAGCGATGAATTTTGTCTGTTTTAGCTACCTAGCTTCAGGAAGGGTAATTTACCTTCTGAAGAGGCCTGGCCTTTTAAAATAGAGGGATCCCATGTAGTTTGCTTAGAATTGACACCTAACGCTTTAATGGATACAGTCGGAGAAGAATCCATTGTCAGCATTCTGCACTAAATGCACTGAGAGTTTATCATGGTGTCAAGATGAGGAGAGTTAATCCACCTTGGAGCACTTCTGAAATTCCACATTTCTTTTGCAACATTTTAAAAACATGTTATAATAATACAGTGGGTAATAGCACCATGCTGAGTTAGCAACATTCAAGGAACTGTTTTTATCTGATGACAGTTATGAAGTTTGAAAGAAGATGAGGTCACTGTTCTGTATGTCATATCAAAACACTTCCTGACTACATCTCTCTATTTTGAAATAATAGATGTTCTCTTATCATAACCATAAAAATTTCAGTCCCTATTGTACTCTTATTTTTCATTAGCCAGAATATTTCAAAATAGAGGAAAAGAATCTGGTTTTGTCCTTGTAAGAGCTGATTACCTTCAACATCTCTGCTCAGATTTTCTAGGTTACTTAATTTTCTGTTTCACTACTGTTGTATCTTGTACAATTACACCCTGGCTTCTGTGTACCTCTTTTCCAAATTATATTTATACTTGCTTAAAAGTTTGACAGGGCTTGAACAATTTGTGACTAGCCTGCATTATTTTCCATTATTGTGTTTTCCAGTATTGTATTTCCATTCAAAAATTCCTTGATGGCAATAATCATAATCATTCAGCTCCTGCGTTGTGTTCTGTGTGAGCTTCTTTGTCTGTCTTTTAAGATTTTCTTGTTTCTCCAGCAATTAAACTGACTTTACAAACAGTGTTGTTTACAATTAGCCTTTTGCTAATGTAAGATTATCAGCTCAGAAAATCTTGGTTTTTGTTGATTTGTGCAATTCATTTTTGACATCCTGTAAAAACCTTTTTCTTTCATTTCCTTCTCTTTGCTGGTTTCTTCTTTCTTTTTAAAGGACAAAAGGCAATAATTATTACTGCCTTTAAAAATCCAGCTTGTAAAATCATTTAACTTCCTTGAACTTCCTTGAAATTCCTTATTTTTATGCCTTATTGTCAAGCATATTTTAAAAGATCTGTCCATAAGGTACCTTGAGGCCAGTGTTTTAATACTAATTGAACTGCAGGTAGTAACATGTGATTGCCTTTTTGTGTGTGTGAATGTGTGTCAAATATGTATCCATAAGAGTGCCTGTACCAGAGAACAGCATCTGCTGTTTATATAGCAGATGCTGCATTATTTTTTTTCCGCTGCAGAGATATCATTTTCATACTGCCAAGTGACAATATATATGCAGGCTAATGCTTCTAATGGGGAATGCTTGATGTTGCTGTCCTCTGCCCTTATCATACTTTGAATATCTAGCTAATCAGCAGTTACTCTATAACTCAAGTGTTTTAAGAGTGGTTGTTTAATTTATGCAGATGGCAAAACTTCCGTAATTTGTATACTGCCAACATGTATCATGGTGAATAATGTATACGATGTGTTAATCAACATGTTTTACATTTTAGGAAAATCTTTAAAGTTCTACACAATTTAAAATGTGGAAAGGTCTCTGCAGTGGATGTCAAAGGGCAATAAATTTGGTGTAGCAGCCCAACTGGTAGGATTAGACATGACTCCTGCTTTTAAATCCAATTGCTTCTAGCTAACTGCTATTTTAGCTAACCCTTATTGTAGAAGTGTCATATGAAGACGGTGAGAATGAAAGCCAACTGATTTACAGGTCTGTCTGTGGGCACTCCATGGTCCCTCAACTTTGGCTTTTTGCTGAATGACTGCATACTAGACATAGCACATTATCTGTTCATGGGTCTGGAGGAGCACTGCAGTGCTCCATCATACAAATGCTCCTCCATTGCTGCAGAAGGTCATAATGCTCAAGGCATTATATTTGACAGATCTGCAGTTTTGGTGCTTGTAAATTAGGTATAACCTCTGACCCTCAGCAGATTGTGGATGCTCTGTGCTCCGATGAAAACATTGGTTGAGCTGGTGGCCACACTTTGAATTAAGTTCAGTTTCCGTGTTACGCCATTAAAAGACATCACAGTCTTCTTTTATGAGTGGAGGCTACTCTTTTGTTACTGGTTTCCATCAAAGATCCATAGGAAAATTCCTATGATTCAATTAGGGACTGGTCAGTACTCCCATCTCTGAATTTTCAAGGACATTTCAGGAAATGAAAATGGCCAATGTATGGGCTTGAACAGGTGATTATCCATGCTGTTTCACTATTCACCCTGGGTTCCCTGCCATGGTTTTGCCCCACCCCAACAAGCACTGTCTTGGATTGGCACGGCTAGAAGATAACGTGGTAACTGCTCCCATTGTGTATGGGTGTAAACCTGGAACAGGATGCAGCCAGGAGACGCTCAGAAAGAACAGAAGTGTTTAGATAAAAAGACTTTACCATGGAGTACCTTGACTAAAGGACTGCTTGTTTTCTACTCTACTGTAAGGGACTTCTTGGAAGTGAAACAAGGCATAGAGACCTAGCAGAGGAATTTATCATGCAGCGCTCATGCTACTGGAAAAGTACAAGAAAATTGCAGCTTTCTGAAAAGCAGAAAACTCCTAGATGCAGTTCTCTGAGAAAGACCTCTCATTCCTGTTATTTCACTCACTGCTGGAGGCCTTGAAACCACCAGTTTCAATACCTGATTCTGATTCTGATATTCTGTCAGTAAAACTGTACTTTCCAAGAAAAATATCGTCCATTATGTGGTACTGGAAAATACCTCATTCTAAGAGGGCAGAGTTGCTCAATGATGACAGCTTCTGTTTCTGCTGAGTTTCCTCGATGTAATGCCTGTTCAGGGTGTTAAGTCCCTGCTACAAAACAGATCCTGTAGTCCTCCAGGAAGATTCCAGTTATAACTGGAGTTCAGAAAACAAAATGATATTGCTGCATTTACACGGATGCATCTTCCAAATCATTACAACAACAGTATTTGCTTTACTGGTCTGTTCTCAGTAGGAAAAATGGACAATTGTAGTAATCAGTTGCAGGCATTTCACTTCATGCAAGCAGAAAAGGTGGTGTTTTCCACTGAGATTGTTTTGCAGTATCAACAGCCAGAAGCAGCAAAGCTGCCAGCAAGACCTGGATATGAAAAGAGCAGACTTCAGGTTGCTTAGGGAACTGCTTAGTAAGGTCCCCTGGGAAAAAACTTCTGAGGGTGCTGGAGTCCATCAGTGCTGGTCACTTTTTAAGTACCATCTTCTAAGAGCACAGGAGCAGGCAATCCCAAAGTGTAGAAGTCAAACAGGTGAGGCAAAAGGCCAGCTTGGCTGGCCAAGAATATATTTCTTGAAATAAGGATTAAAAAGAAAGTACATGGCCAGTGGAAGCAAGGTCGTCAGGTGACATGGGAGGACTATAGGGATGCTTTTCACAACTGCAAGGAAGAACTATGTGAGGCCAAAGCTCAATTAGAGTCAGTTAGCTGGTCAGTACTGTGAAGGACAGTAAGAAGGGCTTTTTTAGATACATTAATGCCAAAAGGCAGGCCAGAAATAACATTGGCCCATTGCTTGATGAGAATGGTCACCTCACAAGCAGGGACATAGACAAGGCAGAGACGTTTAATACTTTCTTCGCCTCTGTCTTCAACACTGATTGTGGGCTCAGGGACCCCCAGAGCCCTGGGCTAGAGAACCATGACTGTGGGAATGATAAACTCATAATAAACCCTGAATTTGTGCAGGACTTACTGCTCCAGCTGGACCCCTGTAAGTCAATGGGGCCTGATGGGATTAATCCGAGGGTACTTAAAGACCTGGCTGATGTCATAGCAAGACCTCTCTCAATGATTTTTCAATGCTCTTGGGAATCCGGAGAGGTCCCAGTTGACTGGAAGCTGGCAAATGTTGTCCCAATCTTTAAGATGGGCAACAGGGATGACCCTGGTAACTATAGGCTCATTGGTTTCACTTCCGTTCCGGGCAAATTTATGGAGAAGATTACTCTGTGAGTTATTGAAAAACACCTGAAAGACAACGCAGTCATTGGTCCCAGCCAGCACGGGTTCATGAGGGGAAAGTCCTGCCTAACAAACTTGATTTCCTTCTGTGACAAAGTTACCCACCTAGCTGACCAAGAGAAGCCAGTTGATGTGATCTTCTTGGATTTTAGTAAAGCTTTCGATACTGTCTCTCACAGTATCCTCCTGGACAAAATGTCCAGCATAGAGCTGGATAAACACATAATGCAGTGGGTGAGCAGTTGGCTGATGGGTCGGGCTCAAAGGGTTATAGAAAATGGGTTTACATCAGGCTGGTGGCCAGTCACTAGTGGGGTTCCACAGGGATCTATCTTAGAGCCAGTACTCTTTAATGCCTTCATGAATGACTTGGATGCAGGACTGGAAGGAATACTAATTAAGTTTGCTGATGACACAAAACTGGGGGGAGCTGTTGACACTCTTGAGGGCAGAAAGTCCCTGCAGTGAGATCTGGACAGCTTGGAGAGCTGGGCAATCACCAACTGTACGAAGTTTAACAAGGACAAGTGCTGGATTTTGCATGGCAACCCTGGTTATACACACAGACTGGGGAACGAGAGGCTAGAGAGCATCTCTGCAGAGGAGGACCTGGGGGTTCTGGTCAATGACAAGTTGAACATGAGCCAACAGTGTGCCCTGGCACCCCAGAGGGCCAACCATGCCCTGGGGTGCATCAAGTGCTGCATTGCAGCTGGTCCAGGGAGGTGATTGTCCTGCTCTGCTCTGCGCTGGGGCGGCCTCACCTCAAGTGCTGTGTGCAGTTTTGGGCACCACAGTACATTAAGGATACAACGCTACTAGAGAGTGTCCAGAGAAGGGCCACGAGGTTGGTGAAGGATTTAGAGGAGAAACGGTATGAGGAGAGGCTAAAGTCACTTGTTTTTTTCAGCCTAGAGAAGAGACTGAGGGCAGACCTCATCATGGTCTGCAGCTTCCTCACAAGGGGAGGAGGAGGGGCAGGAGCTGATCTCTTCTTTCTGGTGACCAATGATAGGACCCAAGGGAATGGCAGGAAGAGGTGCCAGGGGAGGTTTAGGTTGGATATTAAGATAAGGTTCTTCACCCAGAGGGAGGTGGAGCACTGGAACAGGCTCCCCAGGGAGGCAGTCATGGCACCAAGCCTGATGTTATTCAGGAAGCACTAGGACAACATCCTCAGAGATATGGTGTGATATTTGGGTTTGTCCTGTGCAGGGACAGTATTTGGACTTGATGATCCTTGTGGGTCCCTTCCAACTCAGGTTGTTCTATGATTCTATGTTTCTATGATCTTGCAAGATTCCCTAAAAAAAAGATCTTGTGTCATATTCCACATATTCTGTTCCTTTATTTGAGGGTGCTAATAATCTTTGTACGCCCCCTGAATTAGTTTTGTTCAAGTACAGAATTACCAGCTCAGTTCCTCCTTAAAATGAATAAAAGATTTTCTAATGTTTGACGGTATTCACTTTCGATGTCATTCTACAAGAAACATAAAGCTAACATCTCAAATGTGTGAGAATGAAAGAAATTCTAAGAAAATCTAGGCAAGATAAACATACACTCCTGACCTCAGCTTATCCAAGCAAGGATGCCAGTACTAAGGAGATTAATGTACCATAGACACAAAACCCTCACACAGTCAAGAAATATTAGTGTGACAGTGCAGTGTACAGACTGGAAGATAATGCTAAAAGAAACTCACATATAGTATGTATTTAGAATAACAGAAGTAATTTACATCTGTTAGTCCTAGACTGCACTAAGTCAGTGGAAGAAGAAAGGACTAAGTTACCTTGCTGTAAATTCTAAGAAATGGGTGAACACCAAAAAGGACATGGTTTTGATGCATGTAGAAGGGATTTAACACTGGGAATGTTTTGGCTAAAATGGGTTAAATCTCAGATAAATGCTAGTTGGATATTTAACAACAGAGGTACGTTTTCAAAGAATGAACAGTAAATATACATTGAGACCTAATACTGTTGGATCTGATCTGTACTTGGGAAGGGAACCTTGAAAATAAGGGTACTGGAATAGGTTGTGGAAGTGAGTGTTATCGGTCCTGTTAATTACAGAAATATTGCTTTCATGTGTAGGTAGGGGACATTTTGGATGAATGTGTGATTTCCATTCAATACATTGCCAATAGCATCACACCTTTTGCAAGAATTAGTAGAAAATTTTTGGAATTTTTGTTTGGATTGGCAACCTAAACTACTTTAAGCATGACTGGATAAGGCTTCTTTTTTCCCCCTTAAAAGTATAGTAATATTTTTTTTCTTCATTATAATAGCTGTTTAGCTTGCCACGAATACACAGGCCCAAGTGTATCTCCTAAGTAAAAGAATAAAAGCCTTGGTTTTGGGAGACACCAGGTATTTTCCTCCAGTTGTTGCTGGAGGTACCTTTTTACCCATTTACATTTCTACCTGCAGAAAAGCAATGAAACTTGTTTACATTCTGGTCCTCCAAAGCCCAAAGTGGGAACTTTGAAAGAAAGTATGTGCCACATTTTCCTAAGGGGCTTAAAAATGAAGCATGCACCTCAGCCTTGCCAGTGTAAAGATCACTACTCATTGTGTCACAACACTGGTGGTCCATCACCCTCCTGATTATTGCTAATCTGTGTGAAATATCCTGGTAAAATAAAGCATTTCATTTTGCATTTAAGACAGACTAGAATTAGTGGCATGATTTCCTCCTGCAGCTCAGGTGAAGGACTATGTGTCACTCAGCTCCAGTTAGTTTCTCATTTGGCTCATATAATGGTATCTTCAGAGCTACAGTTCTTAGACAATCCAATCCTTAATGATATTAAAAACATAAATGCATTCCTAAAAACAATAGGAGCACTAGCTGAACTTTTAAAGCAGGAAAGCTTTACATTCCCAAGATTTTGGGAAGAAATCACAGGGATGTTTGATACAAGTTTATTGGATTTTGCTGTCAGAGAACACAGAATTAAAGGAAAGAATAAGGGGAAGAAATTCAGCATTTTAGGAGAAGTAGCAAGTTTATGATTTGAAATGTGAACCATGACATATAACAACTTTTGGCCAATGTTTGCATTGAGTCAATGCAAGCACACAAGGAAAAAAAAAACAGTTTCCCAAGACACTGGGGAAGCTTACACTGCTCTTGTCATACCTGTTAGACTATTCCAAAAGGCCCTAAAACAAGTGAGAAAATATTGCAGATCTTTCCCTCTATGTGGCCCCCAAAGTACATCCATTTGGATGGGAACCAAGTGTTCTATCCCACACTGGCCCTTGGATAGCAAGGTAATACTAGACTGAGGGTATATATTTCACATTGCAAAGAAAATATGCTTTAATAATAAAACTCATATATTTATCAAGCATCTAATGATGTCTAATCTTTAAACAACCTGATGAGTAACTTGATTATCAGCAGAACAAACAATTTGAAATTCATTGCCCCCAGCCAGATAACAAAAGCCAACAAAAGCAGCTTTCTGTGAATTTACCCTCAGACAATTAGCAGATAAATGCACTATCTTGCTATGATCTCTCTTCAAAACATTTTGTCTTTGATTAACCTTTAATTGTTTAAATTTCAGCTGGAGTTAGAAATGACAAGGAGTTGTGCTGAACACGGTTTTAGAGCATATACTATCACAATTACTTTTTGTAAAAATAATCATACTCACTATCCAAAGAAACTTAAAAGATAAAGTGTTTTTCCTCCTGAACTTTCTTCAGGGGAAAAAAAAAAAAAAGAAAAAAGAAGAAAATCTACTCTATACGGTTGAAATAATCTCTCTAATATTGGGACCAAAATAGCAAAATGCAGTAATTACATCATTATTTTGTCAGTCTCTGTCAATCCATTGTAACAAAATATTCTCTCTCTCACCCTTTATCCAGGTCTTAACACTTTCATAATGTTGTTATCTCTATTTTCTTAGAGTGCATGCTTTTCAAGTCAGGGATACATCTTCTACTTGACTGTAAAGTGCCTACATATTTACTGGGTTATATTAGTAAATCAATAAAGAGTAGTAATTTGGTATCTTTTGTAGTTCTTAGTGCCCATAATAATGCATTCACTTTGGCAAAGTGAACTACCTGGATTATACATATTTTTCATATCTACTTCAGATAGTAAACTTTTTTATTGACCCTTATTAAATACAAATCACACACAAAGCTCACCCACCAAAAGAGCAAAAGGTTATCTTTCCTATACAGCAGTAGTACTGGACAGCAATCTGCCTAGTTTCTACTCATAAGTCTTTTGGCCTGAATCTGTATTAGGAAATTAAACAGGGCCAGAGAAATTTTTCTGGACACTGGAATGCAGTTGTCTATACTGTTAAGTTATAATAATCCCTTGTGTGTTTTTTGGTTTGTTGCAGAAAGCACTCACAAATAGCTCCCAATAACAGTCTGAGAAAGGGACAATTCCCAAAAGACAATAAGGATATAGCTTCTGGTTTCGGAGGGTATGATTTTATTAGTATGGATGCAGTACTAACAATGAATGCCAAAGAATGATCCCATTAGTTTTATTCACCAGTCTAGACACAGCCTTAAATGGTGATCAAATTGCTAAGTAACTTCTATGGATGAAAATCTAAGTTTCTATTCTAGAAGACTGAAAAAGCCTTGGAACAGGTAAAGATTCCTGAGTCTTACTTTGGGTTCCCCGTTACATAGCCATGTGATGGTGATGTCTCACAAAGTCCCTCTTTTTTCTTTCCAGGAAAAATCTGAGAAGAAAATAATAAGAATTAAGTGTTTTGTACAACTTGCTCTTAATTTTCCACTAATAGATGTAGCAATACACTAAATTTACATTAAAGAGTGACCATCACTATGTGCCCTATAGTACATCTAAATATAGCTCTTTCTTCATCTTTACAAACATTGAAGGATATTTAGCTAGGGTGATTTTAGGTATTCCAAAATGCATAGTTAATTCCAGGATCACAGTTTAAATGGTCATAGGTCTTCCTGCAGTTCATCCTGCTGAATTAACCGGATCATGAATCTTTGAACATGGATTCATTCTGCCTGCGAATTTAGAAAGACTGTTGCATATTCAGGAAGAGTTCTTCACAGGTTGGTTTCACCCTTATTTTGTTGGGATTTTTTAAGATCAATAACTAAAGAATTCAATGTGAGAAATATATGTAGAAATATAAAAAGTCTAGAGAGGAGTTTTCACCTTTTTGGTGATAAGTAATTTTTCTGGTATAAATTTCAAATAGCTTTACTTACTGCAGGAACACTGTTTGTATGCAGCATTGTGTAGTAAATTGAGAAGATGTGAGTAGTTTAACTGACTTAATTTCTTTACTTTGCATTAAAATGAGACTTGAAATACCTGTACAAAATACACACTAAATAAAAACACAGTCAGATTTAAACGGAATAATATTAGCAAAGATATTTAAAATTATTCAGTGTGTACAGATAAATTTCAGAAGTCTTCTCTTTTAACATTGAGTTTTGCATAACCGTACCTGGAGGTATTTTGCAACAAAAGTAAATTAAGGTAAACGGAGAAATTCAGATACATAATATCTAGAGCTGTATGATTCCCACTGCAGAAATCTCCATAATTATAGAGATTATAGAGATTGCACACTAATACTAATTCTCCACTAAAACTGATGCAATTAAAAGATAGTAGTAGTTCTAAATTAAAACCTCAAATTTGCATTTGAAAGATAACAATTAGATTAGTCAATAAAACTTTGTGAAGTAAAAATGTAATCTTTATTTTTTTCCCGTGGAAAAACAAAGGAAATAAAGAACAGAAGAGAAAGACTGAAGGAACAATGTAATTATTTACAGCGTAGCTTTGTTCTCCTAGTCACTGCAACATTTCAGTTCTGGATTTGGGAACATATGTTCACACATGTAATATGTATATCTACGCTGCCATTAAAGATAGATGATAAGTTAGGCTTCCAAACTGCTGCTGCTTGTATTGTTGAGTTTGTCAGTTTACACTATCTTCTGGGTATGCATCCGCCAACAGTGATGAAGGAGGGAGGAGGGTGAAATGGCAAAGCCGACCTTTCAGCACTGTGCAGTATTAGGATCAAAGTTCACTTTGAATTTCCTGTATAGGTGCCAATATTGATTTTCTGAAGCGGTGAAGAGCAAAGTTATGAAAACTTTTGTGAGAAAGAATTCAACATTAAAAAAAGGTTTGAACCATCACTAGGTTTAAAAAATATGTTAGAGAAAAACGTGCAGGAGAAGCTTTGGCAGAGTTCATAGGCTGTAAATGCTAGAGCTATTTTTTTGTAAATGAAGCATGGAGGGTTAGGAATTTGATGCATGTGTTTGTTCTCCAAGCAACAGCAATATTTTAGCATTTGTGGCCTAATGTCTAATCCAAGAAAATGGATTGCAATTTTATTTAGTTATCACCTGCTGTGTAGAGACCTCGTTACAAATGCAAGGATCATAGGGGGTGTTGTGGGTATATGTATTTTTTCCCCTCGTTGCTTCAGACATAGAGGAAATAACTCTCTCCTTAAACCTTAATGAGTCAAGGTGAATTCAAACCAGATGTTTTCTGGTTTTATTCCCACTTACAAATCACAGCTCCACTTGCTGTATAAAATGCCCTAGATATAATGACCAGCTAGAGTTCCCTCTTTTAGGAGTCAACATTCATGGGTCAGGCTGCAAGCTAAATGTTTATTTTTCTGACTGTTTATAGAAGAGTTTGGTTAAAAGACTTGGCACAGTGCACTTCAGTTTAATTTTAAGCTTGACAGCAGTGCTGGCCTCAGAGTGTGTATGTGTGTAATTTAGTTGCTGTGCTACTGGAAGTCTATGGAAGATTAATGAATGGTAAAGCTCTGTGGCAGTTGTGAAGAGATGCAGGATAGAGCAAACCAGTTACCATCTGTTCAAAATGTCTCTTACAGCTCTTTTAAGGAAAACCATTATCAGCAGGAGATAAAGGCATGCAATAGTTTTAAATATTAATATTTTTCTGATGTCAGTGGGAAGTTCTGTTCCTGTACTTGCCTTGTTGGGGCAGTAAGTGTTTTGTATACGTGTATATATACACATGCCTACATTTGTGTTTATGCGATGTATGTTTAACTCTGCTTTTAATGTGGTATTTATAAAACACAGAACTCCCCCCCCAACACAAAACACTAGACTCTTAATAGTTTAAGTCATTGAAAAAGCTACCATAAATATTATTTTCCCCAAAGTAAAAGGGACATATTTACTTCCATATAAACTATTATATGTATAAAGCATATTGATTGAAATTAAAGTTGGAATGGCATATCTAAAATTTAAAGATATGTGATTTTATATAACCTCACCATGGGACAGCCTCATTTTCAGATGGAGTTACTAGGTTTGGTAGAGACTTCACAGAAAAATTTCCAGTTGGAAATATACGTTGCCAGACCATAAAATGCTTATAATTTGATTAACCTCAGGGAAGGGATTCTGCTCATCCTAACTACTTTGAGTGGGATTAACTTGCAGAACAAGGCACCTGAATTCAATTATTCACACAGAAGAGTCTACCTCTAAGCAGTGTTTAAGCTTCCCTTACAACTAATACGGTTCTAGATAGTATAGTCACTGAAAACTGGAGAGCTATTCAGGTGCCGTGAGGTTATTCCAACTGGCTTTTAACTGCTTCCAAAGCATTCAGGTTTCCTGTGAGTCCTGTTATTGCCTCAGAGAGCTTAGGGCATCTCAAACAGAACGAGATACCTGTGTATGGTTAGTTGAATCCCACCCTTGATTTCCAATGAGTTCAACAGGAGTTTAGGTCATCCAGATCACATGTAGCTGTAGACGTCTAAATGTAGATTAATTGAGTACTCCTCAAAGCAACTAAGACTTAGCTGATCATCTTGAGCTTGATTTGTATGAGAATTTTGTACTAGTTAAAATGTCCAAGAATATCTGCCAAGGATAGCAGATGTTACTGGACTCCTGGGATAGATGTCTGGAGCGGTTGATGGAGGCCAAAAGTA